>NW_009716897.1:39309-48326 GCF_000703405.1 Apaloderma vittatum | reverse complement strand
AGTCATTAAAATCTTACCTGGCCCTGTATTAAGAGTGGAACCAGCTAACACCTTTGGGGTGTGCTAACACAGGCTCCTTACTCAGGTACGGAACCCTGAGCATCCATCCCTAGAGACATGGGTGCTCTGTGGGCAAAGCCTCCGTGTTTGGGGTCAAGTATGCTTGGCACCCATCACAGCACCCACTCTGGCTGGGGCTTCCCAGCTGCAGGAACGGGCAGCCCGGGGGATGTATAATATAGAAACAACATTAGGGGGAGCTCCATTACCTAATCCAGTTTTTTAAAAGAGTGAGCGTTGGTGTCAGTGGCCGAGCGGTGGCTTCACTTCTCTGGCAATCGCTTTCCTGTTCGGTCTCAGGCCGTTGGATAACGAGCACTGGCGAGAAATAAGGTCAGGTGGGTTACAGGTATCTTCTTATTAGAAAAAAATGGCAGCCAGCTAATCTCACCCTTCAAAGTGGCCAATTATCAACAATGATTTCATAATTTCTGACAAAAAGTCTGACAAAATGCCACAGAGTTACTTTTAGCTATAGTCTTTACATCCGCGGACTGATTAGCTCATGAGATCAGTAAGTTCTGGGAACTTCATGCTGCCAGGTTGTCATGCCTGTACAATGAAACACTTTGGCAGCTTCCCTGAAATTTTTAGGGCTTATGACCTGGACACCTTACCACAGCAACTATCCCAGAACTTTTATTATTGTCATGTCGACTGTAATGTGCGTAATTTAATTAATGAATAATCATTACAGCAGAAATGGAGAAAAAGTAAAATAAAAGTTATGATTCAAAGGAGACGGTATGAATTTGAGTTATGGAGAATAACTGCGGACAGACTACGGCACAGAGCAAATGTGGAGAAGGACAAAGATGGATACACTAAATAAGAGGGTGGAGGAGAGCAGGAAAGACTGGAAGAGACAACACTATCAGAGGGATTATTATTCTCTTTATGTTTTTTTAGTGCTGGGACACAAAGATCAACTCTAGGCTTATCTCATCAGGAAAAATAAAATTATTTGTACTAAATTGTCTCTTACTCATCTTAAAATGCTTCCTACCCTATCTAGTCCCCTGAAAGCAGTGGCAGTGATCGCACAGCAGCCCACAGTTATGCCTTGAAGCTCATTTTTAAGTACCTGAGGCAAAAGGAGGAGGCTTTTTGTTCAGGTTCTGTGTGCACCATCTGCTGAGAGGAGACACACAGGCTCTCGGAAGGCTGCCAGCTGGCTGGACAGTCCTCTCATTTCAAATAAACATTTAATACGTTTTCGGTAAATTCAGAATGATAAAAATCTGCTTTTTCCTTTCTGCAGTTCTCACTGGACAGGATGAGAGCTTTCTTTCTTTTGGTTATATTATCTATTTCCAGCATGAGGAGCTTTCACTTCAGATTGTTATTATCTCATAAAAATAGCCTAAATGGAATAATATTCATTATTAGGATATTATATTAGTAACTTCACCTGAAGCTGGCTAAAGAACAAGATCACCTAAACATCCCTTACTGAGCCTATACCTGAACTATTCCAAATATGTTCCAATAATGAAACCATTTCACAGAGAGATTTTTCTTCCTAATGTGTTTCACATATAGAAAGTGAGGAATGCAGGCAGCTCTGGGGTGAAACACAAACACTGCACTACTTTCACTCCATAGTGATCCAAGATAAGCATTGTTACTCAATCACATATATAGCAAAAACCCTGCAGCCAGCACTGGGTGTCTTCAGGAGTTAAGATCTCAGTTTTATGTCTCAGAGGATGCTCATCCCTCATACACATCCAGATGTTCATGTTTGAAGTGATCAAGACGGAGCAGTCTGGCATGGGGAAAGATACTTTTGTAATCTAAAAGCAACACACATCTGAGCCACACTGTTGTCCTCAGTATGAATGTAACACCCTAACACCATTTTCAGTTTTTATCTCAATATTTTCTAAATAAAATCCTGAGGAGTATCAAAGCTGTCAGAGTATCTGATTCTTCCAGCCTCTCTTTTTTAATGCCTGGGAGAATATGCAAGCAACTAAGTTATTGTTATTAGAGGAAATTCCAGAGCATCAGCTATTGTCTGATAATTGTTCATCCAAATTCTCTTCCTTGCAGGACACATGGGGTCATTTTCACCTCTTTCACTCCCAGATAAGGAGTCTCAGTCCCCTTAATCTGGAGAGGTACACATAGACAATTGCCAGGTAGCCCCAAATGGTAACTCCCATTTTGTCTGTCTCCTAAGAATCTATGCCTATGACCATACTGGCTCCATTTACTCTTATTTTCTTAATCTGTCCTGGCATTTTCTTTTGTCTGCTGCTTTGCATCTTACATAAAAGAACATCATAATTTTTTATTCAAATATTTTTATTCTGTGAGCCATTCACTATGTAAGAGGTTTCATTGTACAACCTCAGGTGTAAGTACTAGGTTTATGTCAAAGGATTCAAAGGTTTTTGGGTGGCAAAAGACAGATGAAGAGACAAACATACAGAACATAGTGTTCATCAAGAGACCCAGGTAAAAATACTCCTACCAACAACCTGACTCTTCAAACGAACATTCAGGTCAATCACTTTTCTTGGGCATGTTCTCTTACCACCTCAGGAAGTTTGTGTAAAATTATTCACATGCATAAACATTTACAGAGTCTTTCCAGGGTCACATTATGTATTTTAAGCTCATCTTTTGCTGTGGTGAGATGTATATTGTTCACACATAAAGAAGCTAAATAAAAAAACACAGTGGTATTTCAATGTTTTAAAACCTTTTGGCTCAAACCATAGGACAATTTCCTTCCCAGGAAGATGTATCATTCAAAAAAAAGTTCTAACATAGCCTTTCAGCCTCCACCCACCCCAAAAATGTAAAAAATTTCATATTTAGCTCATTTCCTCCTGGGACAGAGAAATAATCTAAGTGAGAGTACATAGGAGATTTGTGACCATTAATTTACTGGCAATACCAATAGCCTGTCCAATGAAGTAGGAAGGAAGTATAATTCATTTCAATGGCAATTCCTATTGTAAGAAATGTTTCACATGCTGAAATGTTCCATATGGCCATGAAAATGCATCCTCATGTTACTAAAAGCAGATTAGGAAACTATTACATACAGAAACATAAACAAAAAACTCCCCAAATAGCATAAAAGAATAAAGAAAACAATTAAGTTAAGGAAATTCCGAATGAAGGTGGTAACTACATCAGGCAGTGGCATAACAAATATAGTACACATAAATAAACCAAGACATAATAAAAGGCAGATTTACTGAAGTGCATTCTGCACAACTCAGATCCTGCTACATTACTTCCTGTCATTAATTACCCCATCTACATCCAAATAATATCAATCAGCCAATTGGAAGCACAGTTAATGAGCAAAATTTCATACTCTGGGGTCAAGTTCCTTTTCCTTCATTTGTCTTCATTAGCGGCACCTCTCAAGGTTTTCCCAAAATAGAAGGGCAGTGAATTAGTCAAAGAGATTTTAAAAGTCACACTCAAGAATTCTCAGAAATAAAATAGCAGGATTAGCCTCAGAGGTCCTAGGATGAAATGGAGATTCTTATTGTTATTAAATAAGATTACAAAAACTGTGTGTCTTGCTTTCCTAATTATATTCACCATCTGTACTCTTGACTGGGTGTCACATTTGCTTGGCACCTTGGCACTGAAGGAGACAGGAATGCTTTTCAAATTACTGTCCGGTATGTAAACTGTAAACCAGAATGATGTTCCTTCTCTGGTTACTCCTGTTCTGTACATTGCAGTCAGTGAGTTTCCCTTCACAGCGCCCTATCCTTTCTTCCTGTTCCAGCCAAGCTGGGCTTATCTCTTTTCTTCCCAAGGACCAACTAGGAAAATCAGCCACCGCTGGCATCCCATAGCACTTGCACAGAAACAAAGAGACCACTACAGCCATGGGACGGCCACACAGAGGTCCTTGCTCCTCCGCAATCCCTCCTGGGGGATTCCAGCCTCCTGCAGCCCCGTGGCCCTTGCAGAAGTCGTGTGCACCAAGACTCCTCTGCAGAGTCCAAATCCCTTAGAAAAATAGTTACGGGCAGGAGCTGGCAAACAGGAAAGTGGAGTGTTCCTGCATTTGTTCTCCCAGGAAATCTCATCTGCTTGTGTCATTCCTGCCTGTGAGCTGTGGGGAAAAGAAGGCGGCAGCATCTCAGGGAGCCCTTCTTTATCAGTAGCTAGAGTCAGCTTGAAACCCCTGCCCTTGACTCACAGTTGGGAAAATACATCACAGCCTGATAGTCCTAGATAGTCTTAGCTCTCTGAGTCAGATCAGTTTTTAGCCCCAAGTCAGGTCCATGAAGCGATAGCAAGTAAAGCCATGGCAGATAAGTCCTGCATACAGCAGCTTCCACCACTATAATTAAGCTAATTCTTGCCTTAATGGCAGCTGCTGACAGTGAGAGCAGGTGATGCCAAGGTGGTGCAGGTTAAACTGTTTCTGCAAAACAAGGTTCTCCAAGGATGAACACTGGGAACTAGGGAAAATGAGATACTGAGGGAGGTCAGTGGCAGGATAGGGTGTCCTTACAGCACCAAGGCCCCAAGGGAGTCAATCCCCCTTCAAGGAATGAGAACAACTGAAAAGTTCAGGGTACACAGTCTTACCAAACACTTCCCTGACTGACCCAGCTGAGAAGAGGGAAAAAAGGCTTGGTTGGGTCTTTTCTGTTTTATTACAAGTTAGCTAAAGGGGCTGAGTGCATATTTAATAGATGAAATAGGGAGATTAATGTACTTAATTTTATCATCAATTTCCTTGAAGAAGCCTGAGAGAATTGCAACGCCAGACTCTAGATAGAAAATTTCTTCTGCAGGATAACAGATGCTGAGCTGCAGAACTGGGCCCTGGAAGATTAGCCTGGGTCCTCACAAAGCAGGCTGGGACTTTGTTTGAAGAAATCTTCCAAACGTAATTTGAAAAATTTAGCTCATCTCTGGTATTTCTACATCCCTAGACAGCCCCTGTGAAAGAAAAAAAAAACAGGCCAGTCAGTGTTCTGGCCCTATAAAAAAAGCCATATTAGTGATGCTATGACAGCTGCTAATAAGACAGCTATTATTGCTATTGATTTTCTGTGGAAAATTGACAGAATCGTGTAGCCAAGCCTGATAAAAGGGATATAAGATTGATTTTTATACCAACTGTCCATGTAACTTGGTCAGTCATTTAGACTGGCAAATTGACAGTAAGTGGAATAGTGATCATTTTGGAAAACTGTCTATCAGCAATTTATAAATTCGAATTTAAGACTTCTATTACAAACTCTCACTATGCACTAGCAACTACATATTAAATTGCAAACTTCATTTTGTGAGGCTAATCTACCTTTCTTGCCACTGTCTTTCCAGTTCTTCTGGGGAGTAGATGCCAACACTAATGACAAAACACAAAGTTCAAGATTTGCTAAAGCCTATGTGCCTCCTTCTCAAACGGAAACCTTCTACAGTAGAGAAGGCGGCCAGGTGAACAAAGCTGGCTAGTGTCCCCTGCTGTGAAGACTTCAAACATCTGGTGACATTAACCAAGGATTACATGACAGGCGAAAGTGATACCCCAAAGCCCTAAATCTGTGAAGTGCTATTATTGTATTTGTACATCTGAAGCAGTGATGTGCTTGAGTGTGTGACATGTAGTCGAGAGGTGGCGTCCCTGGCCATAACAGGGAGGATGGACTAGATGATCTCTAAGGTCCCTTCCAGCCTAGGCCATTCTATGATTCTATGATTCTATGTAAGTCACTAAATGTTATGCCTGTTTGTGATCCCTCAAAGAACTGACAAAGGTTGAGGCAAGACAACCATGGTACTATCTTGAGCAGGACATGCAAACCAGCAAATAGGTACTTGTGGCACTAAGACATGCAGCGTGAACTTCACACATTGTTGTATAAACTTCCTGAGTAATCTTAATTATTCAATGTATTTCAATATTCAATATTATTGTGAGACGTGGTATGTCAAATTGTGTAAAATAATCTAGAAGTAGTTTAAAGCAAGAGGTAGAAGAACATGACTGAATGTTACCACAAGCCTCAGCCTCTTTTCAATCATGCTAATTTAGGTCAATAGAAAATAAAGTAACAGGAAAGCATTAGAGGCAAAAGAGTGTCAGACATGAGCAATAAGCCATGACATCCTGTCCCCTGGATTAACAGAAGGAAGCTGGACCGCAAACAGCAAGGTGTCTCTGCTGCTCTTAAAAAAGACAGAGATAATTTCTCATCCCATATCTGAGCTCATGTTCAAGGAATGTTTCCTACCTACAGATGGCTTGGAAGATTCCTTAGCTCTGGTAAGTTCAGGTAAGATTTCTTCCCTGCCAGAGAACTGGCCCCCTTATCAGTGAGTGGTCTTTAAGGCAGGGCTCAGAGCTTTCAGCTATCATTCCCGCTCCTGTACCCATTATCAGAAATTTAGTACTGAAGCATTATAGAAACTCTTTTGCCTTAGCAATATTGCATTGTTCTTTTCCTACCTTTTTTATCACATGTTCAGATCACGTGCTTCATCCACAACAGTAAGCACATCATTTCTGTAATGTGCATTCTTGAATTTTCTTCCTTTTGGCTCAGGTTTACAGATCAGCAGCTGCAAATGACCAGATCCTACAACACTGGCTTGGCATATGGATAATACAATTAAACTGTTAGAAAAATGTATCATGGGAACACGAAAGCTAATAAAAAAATGTATGCTGCAATGTATAGGGAAGCAACTGAATTGTATAAAGGAAGATCGCTAGTTGCATATCGAGGCTGATCAGCTTTCCATCCACACCAGATGAAGAAATCTGCGTAACAAAACCTGTGTGAGACTGAAGTAAGGAAGGCAGATGGAGTTGGGTCCTAGGAAGACATGGCTTTAGAGCAAGCAGCAGCACAGTTGCCTGTGCCAGTGGGTGAGTAGGGCTAATGGTGACCAGTGCTGTCACCAGCAGCTGGTAGGGAAATCAGCCCTGGAAGGAGCATTTGACACTAAAGATGATGAAAGGAGGCTCCTTCACCTCCTCAGCTGGTACTTGGTAGCCAGGTATGTGTTTCCATTGACCCCATGAAGACAAACTAAACCACCCAGCATCACAGAATCACAGAATCACAGAATGTCAAGGGTTGGAAGGGACCTCAAAAGATCATCTAGTCTAGCCCCCCTGCCAGAGCAGGATCACCTAGAGCAGGATCACACAGGAACACATCCAGTTGGGTTTTGAATGTCTCCAGAGAAGGAGACTCCACAACCTCTCTGGGCAGCCTGTGCCAGTGCTCTGTCACCCTCACAATGAAAGAGTTTTTCCTAATGTTTTTGTGGAACCTCCTATGCTCTGGCTTGCACCTGTTGCCCTTTGTCCCTGTTGGACATCACTGAGAAGAGCCTGGCTCCATTCTCCTGACACTCACCCTTTACATATTTATAAACCGTAATGAGGTCACTCCTCCATTTCCTCCAAGCTAAAGGGATCCAGCTCCTTCAGCCTTTCCTCATAAGGCTTTAATCATCCTCCTTTAGTTATCTTTGTGGCTTTGCACTGGACTCTTTAAAGCAATTCTTTGTTGGAGCTCTGGGAATGGGTGTGCCATGAAATGTGTGAGGTGGAGAGATTGTTCCCTGTGAACTTGAAGCCAGGTCAAATAGACATCAGGCTGGAGCTGCCCTGCTGCAGCAAGGAAGGCAAATCTAGTTATGAAATGCAGTCATCAGGTCAATCTACGCAGGACCCTTAGAGAGGACCACCTGATAGTGTTCAAGCCTCTGGCAGGTGCAGGGGTGTTACTCCAGCGTGCCCTGGGAAACACTGCAGGAATCCCTGCACCTATGGAGGTCTCAGCAAGAACTTTCCAGCAGCTCAGTGCAGCTTACAACAGTGCAGCTGGGGCCTGAGTGTCTTTATCTCATGTATCACAGAATTGCCTAGATTGGAAAAGACCATTGGAAAAGATCATTGAGTCCAATCATTAACCTAACACTGTCAAGGCCTCAATTAAACTGTATCTATTTGAGCAAGGAAACTAACAGCCCTCTCAGGTGGAATTTATTAGCTCAGAATTCTGATGTCTATACTGGGGGGACAAGCAGCAGGAGCTTGTCATGAAGCCTGCAGTAGTGCCTTTCTAAAAGGTGCACATGCTGCATTAAGCTGCTTCCGCCATAACTGCTTTGGCCTCTCTGCAGTTGCATGTCATGGCATGGTCACAGCCACATCTGAGCTGCCTGCCTTGCCAAGACAGCAAGTATTGGTGTGTCCCGTCTCTCCACAGCAGTGACCACAGACTGACAGCCATGGTCCTTACAGCTGTGGCCCTTGTCATTGCAGGGAAAAACTTCAGTATATGAACTGAGTGAATCCACGTCTAGTGAGGCAAATAAAAATGAACACAAACATATCACACAGAAAATGTTATGATCTTGAGTCAATCCATTCCCTGGGGATCAGGGCCAGTGGTATAAATACAGATAAATGAATTTTACCTATCCTGATTCTGGTCCGTACAGCATCTATGCTCTAAAAATCCAAGCAAGAGATTTTCCCCAGCCATTAGCACTGGACACCTCTCTGGCCAACTGCATGTTGCTGTGCTCATGGTGCCACTGCCTTCCCCAAAGTCACTGCTCACAGCAACGGCCTCCCATGCTTTTTGCCCAATTTTTTGGGGGGTGGGCTTTCCCAAGATAATAGCTTTCCCAAGATAATAGCTCTTGATGAACAGCTCCTGTCATGCTGGCATTATCTGTCTAGCTTGATTAGAAACCAGTTTGGTTAGGTTACATGAAGGGTGTTATACAAAGTAGAACCGTGACAGATGAGTCTTCTTTCCTTCTCCGGGAATCTGCCTACATGCCACCCCAAGCATCCCGCTTCCAGGCCCAATGTGCAGCTGGGCGTCCCATCAGCTGCTGACAGTCATATTTCCTTCACTTGAAGTGGGGCTAGTTTCTGGCAATGTGGGAGCTGATTAAAACTCTTCATGAGATCAGCTGATTAAACAAGA
>NW_009716897.1:32421-39278 GCF_000703405.1 Apaloderma vittatum | reverse complement strand
CAGCAGGAACCAGCACATCATGAATATTCAGGAGGCCCTGAAGTAAAATTTCTTTAATAAATGACACCCCCACTTTTATGATGTCTGGAAGTGTCTCATTCATGATTACTGAGCTAGCAGCTTCCCCTCCAGCCTCCTTACACAGCAAAGTCTGTTCACTATTGTGCTCAGGAAATACGCTGAAAATACTCAAAAGGAGTGACAGAGATTTGTTATGCACCGATTACCTGTCCCAAGAGAAAGCAACAACTAAATCTTGATAGAAGACTTTTTTTTGTTTTACAAGTGACAACAACCATTCACTGGAACAACCTTCCCAAGGATGTGGTAGCGTCCCCATCACTGGAAGTTTTCAAGATGGGCCAATCCCAGGGTTCTAAATAGGTTCCTTTTTCACAAAAGGCTAGATGATCTCAAAAGGTCCCTTCTAACCTGGGCTGTTCTATGGTTCTGTATCAAAAATTAATGTGAGCTCTTGAAAATATAAAGGAGGTGATCACACCCTGCAAGTCTTTGTTTCTCTGTTGGCTTTGATCAACGGTACCTCTGAACCCACTGCAGCTGGTAAAGTGGGCAAGGGTTACCTTGGAGTCCCCTCGGCCGCAGCAGCAGCCAGGCAGCAGCCAGGATTTTGCATGAGCTGAGAGGCTGGCAGTGTACCAGCACCCCAGCCCCGTGCAGAGAAGCCCCAACAGCAGAGACAAGGGTGACATCCCCAAGGCTAAAGCCCTCTTCCTTTATCATGAGATCAGATTCAGGTAGTTTAGAATATTTCTCTTTCCCAGGCAGCAGCAGCAGCAGCCAGGATTTTGCATGAGCTGAGAGGCTGGCAGTGTACCAGCACCCCAGCCCCGTGCAGAGAAGCCCCAACAGCAGAGACAAGGGTGACATCCCCAAGGCTAAAGCCCTCTTCCTTTATCATGAGATCAGATTCAGGTAGTTTAGAATATTTCTGTATGCAGAGAAGTCTAATTGGATTCATTATAGCAGCATTTGCATACATTAGCATTGCCACTGACACAGAGTGGAGTTACTATTATGTAACTGTCCCCATCCAGATGGGAGTTCAGTCAGACACCTACAGCACTGGCAGGAGGCATTTTGTTGATGGAGAGGCTACTGCAAACTGCTCTCCATGCCATTTCTCTGACAAGCATTATTCTATCAGCCAGGAGACTTGGCTATCTGTTGCTGTGATGACACTTACCTGGTCTATCATTCAAAGAGAAATCTCTCTAAATTGAGATATATGTAAATTAAAAGGTATTGTTTCAGCAACTTCTTAACCTAACTAAATTCTGAGCAAAATCAATATATATTTTCCATTAGACCTTTTGTTTTGTTTTATAAATCATAATGGAAGCTGTGAGCCCTTTCATATACAACTTTAACCAGAATGACACGGGGAAGCAAAATTTCTTATGTCTTCAGTTATTTGCAACTTTTTGTAATGTATAGAAAATTTTAATCTCTGTAGCACAATAATTAAGTAGTTGGTGTATTCTGAATCAGAAGACTTTTCATAGATTCATAAAATTATTTAGGTTGCAAAAGAATTTAAGATTATCAAGTCTGACCATTAATCTAGCACTGCCAAGTCCACCACTAAACCACGTCCCTAAGCACCACATCTACACATCTTTTAAATACCTCCAGGGATAGTGACTAAACCATTGCCCTGGGCAGCCTGCTCTGCCAACACTTGACAACCTTTTCTATGAAGAAACTTTTCTTAATATCCAAACTAAACTTCCTCTGGTGCAACTTGAGGCCATTTCCTCTTGTCCTATCACTTGTTTCTTGGGAGAAGAGACCAACCCGCACCTCACTACAACCTGTTTTCAGGGAGTTGTAGAGGGCAATAAGGTCTCCCCTCAGCCTCCTTTTCTCTAGACTAAATAGCCCCAGTGTTCTCAGCTGCTCCTCACACAACTTGTACTTGAGACCCTTCACCAGCTTTGTTGTTCTTCTTTCAACATGTTCCAGTACATCAATGTCTTTCTTGTAGTGAGGGGCTTGATGGGACTGGAGTAAACATGGTGATTTCTGAAAGGCTTTAATGCATTTTTTTCAGTTTGTTTTTTTTCCACTGGAAAATGAACATACAGAATGACACTCTTAGGAATCTGATAATCTCAGCCTCTGACAACAGCATCACCCCCTCTGTGTGTCCACAGATATTGTAACTACTTCTGATACAGAAATTTCCTGGAATGCTTTACAATCAAGACAGATATTAAATACAAAATTATTCTTATTTTTGCAAGTAATACTATGTATTCGATATGCAAATATGCCTCATTAAAAAAAACCAAACAAACCATAAACCAACACATTATCAGCCTGGCAGCTGCACTCTTTTATCATGTAAGTGTACTAACTAACAGGACTGAAGATCACAGATAGAGAGCAAAACCTGAGCCCTTAATGCCTCCGTGGATAACACAGCTAATGAAAATAACAGAGCAGCTCTTCAACCTGCAGAAGCCAGGTCTTTGCCGAGACACATCTTCCTGCTGCACCCGAGGACTTTGCTGATTATTAGAGTCCTGTGGTTCTAGAGAGACTAATCAGTGACAGCCATGTAGACTGGGTGCTGATGGGTCCTTCCAAAAAGCTGGGGATAAGTATATTTGTGCCAATCTCTGTGATAAGTGCAAAGCAGCCCCTATTCTCAGCATCATTACGGACAAAACTTGTGATGGGGAAATAATGGGAACAGTGGTGAGATACTGTCAAACACCTGTCAAGGCAAAAGCCAAATGTCATTCCCTAGACAATGCTGCTGTATTAAACAGGCACAGTAGCAGAGTGCATTATGCAAAGGAGGTGCAGAGCGGACAATTTGCCAGCAATTCAGTTACTTTGGACAGGCAGATCACACTCAGTTTTTCTGGAGGACAAGCATTTTGCTAATTGATTAGAAGTGTCAGTGAAGGAACATATGAACCACAGAACAAACTCAAAACTTTGATTGAAGAGATCTACCAGTTACACTGAAATACAAAATGGCCATATTCTTTTTGCTAGGAGAGATCTGGAGCAAGGCTGTTTTCTTCTTTCTGCAGATATATAAAGATTAAAGAGAGAAGACGCATAGTGATGCTCTCACATTCCCATTCAGGATAACTGAATGGTTGGTTTTGTACAGCCCTAACGATTTCCCAATAGTGGATTTTACACTTGTGTAATACGTAACATCTTCAATATGCTCTCTGGAGACTTCTTCATCACCACAGAGAAGGAGCCACAACACAGTCAAGTTTGGAAAGAATGTGAGAAGTCGTATTAAAACCTGAGAAGTGCTTCAGAGGACAAACTGCAGCTACCAAAGTGAATTTGACCATGATGTTCTTCAGAATGTGTTCTACGCTCTGTCATGCTCACAAACAGGGGACCACACTTTTGCAGAGTGAAGATAGCTCTTGCCAGACATTTGGAGTCTGCTGCAGAGCTCTCTCAGACACAGAGATGCATCATCTGTCAGGGGAAACAGTGAGCTCCATCTATTTGCCAAAAAAAATAGATAAATCTGTGTCAGACATCATCAGAAAAATACAGGGGGCTTATTAGCCATAACTTGTTAAAAATAAATTGCTTTTCAAAACAAAGTAATGATTTGGAGACCATAGAGCTGCTAGTACTTTAAAAACAAACAGTTCTGCCCTTTGCTCTCCTTGAAGGAAGGTGGATGGCAGCTCCCACCACAGAGTGTCCCCACAGCCCCCTCCCTGGAGAACATGGTGCTGCAGAGATAAAGAAGCTGTTAGAGCAGCCATCACTTCCCTCCCAGATAAGGATGACTAATAACTTACTCAGCAGGCACCTCTTTTTGGATGTGCCATTCTCAAAGGCTTACAATTAGTCTGGCCTGACTGAGGAAAATAATGTTTCCTGGGGAGCGGTAACCAGCTGAGAAAGCTGGTGGCCCAAGATGAATCAATTAATTCTCATCAGCCAGTCCCCAGAGCAGCAGATCCATGGAGGTCACCAGGGTTCTCTGAAAAAACCCCCACTTTTACTGAGGCATGTGCCGGCATACACGGGTACCCCAGGCATTTTTAGAGGATAGATCTCCCTCCGTCCACCGGCGTAAAATCCCAGCATGACTATCCTGCCTGTAAGAGAGACCACCACTCTTGCTGTGCCCTCATGTGAGATTGTTTCGATGGCTGTCTTAGTCATATTTTCACTAATAGCTGAACTCGCCACTTATGAGGCTTGACCAGAGGAGGTCCACCTGCAGCAGCTGGAGCCAGCATGCTCTGGCAGAAAGGAGGAAAAAGCATCTTCACCCTTGGACTTGCTGCCTGGTACTAAAGAGAGGCAGCACCTCAGCTGCTGTCACTGTTTCCCCAAATGTACACCCCATACAGTGGCATAGCTGCACTTTTTAACCCCTTGGTGCCTTCAGCTGCTGTATCCCAGAGCTGCTGCTAATGGACATAATAGAGGAGGTTTGAGCACCCAGACAAAGAAACAAAACACCAGAGTTGGGGATGCAGGTCAGGAGGAAAGCAGAGCTTTTCCCATTGTTGCAGAGAGCTCTTGCTGCAAGCAAATTCCTTGGGGAAGTGATGCCAAAATATAAGAGTGCAAAAGCGAAGACATTTTGTGCAATCCTAAGGCAGCATCAGATGTATCTGATAAAGAAAGCAGAGTGGCATGGCTGCAGGTGTGCTACGGAGGGGCCTCAGCTTTTCCGCTGCAGTGATCCAGGCAGAGTCACTGTGCAAGAAGAGACAGGAGCAAGCACACCGCTCTCTGCCTGTCAGCACAGGGAAACAACAGTCTGATTAAACCTTGTAGACTTCAGTGAGCAGCTGCTGCTAACGCCAAGAATTTCGGACTGCAGATCGATGTCGTGCAGATGTTTACATACAGCATTTTAAATCAGTTCCTGTGACTCATCATAATACAAATATTTTCCTCCCTGAATGTAGGCATATAAAGATTACTTGCGGAACTGCAGCCACATTTAACTACTGTTGTGTTGTAATTATTAATAATTAAATAGTAACTATTCTGAAGATCACAGGAGAAGACAACAGACTAAACTTACGATGCTATGAGAATAGGATATTCTTCTGTAATAACCCTGAGAATGTCTTTAAAAAAGTCTCATGAGACTGTGTATTTTCCATAATCTATCTAGCAACTCTTTAGTATTCAAGTGAAAGCAATAGAAAGGATTAAATCAACTGTAATTTTAAAAATTCAATTAAGATAAAAAACCTAATGAAATGGTACTTTCATTCTGCAACTACATGGTCTCTCCTGCTTTACCCAGCCACATTTAAAAAAATAAATTGATTTGCCAGCCCCACAAAGCACAAGAGGGGTGTGGCAAAGTCTATCTGCCCTTTGCATCGTTGGGAAAGCTGAATGCTGCCGTCTACCTTTCAGCTACCAATGTACACACACTGCAGAAAACCAGCCTGGCTTTCCTGCATATAGGTTCTGTTTAAAAGGACTGGGATGAAACAAAATGTCAATTGTAAGCCAAGCAAAGAGTCTATGGTGTTTATTAAAAAGATAATGGGCCACCTCACAATTGATAGCTACAGTTATGGCTTTAATACTGCTTGTTTCACAGGCCAGAAGGGGGATTGGAGAATAGTCCTGAAACACAAAAAGCAGGCAGGACAACATTTCAAAGCAGATTAGGTAGCTCCATAATGATCTGTATGAAACGAGCTGGTAATATCACCCCATTTTTGGAGTCAGTAGATACTCCCATTAGAAAAATCATCATCAAAGCTATCATCTTTCTTACCGGAGGCAGAAAATTCAGCCCCAGGCCTCCGTCCGTTCCCAGAAATGGTCCTTCTGTGCAGCAGCGTACAGACAGGCAGGGATAAGAATGCCCAGGCTGTGCCCCGCAGCAGGCAGGCAGGCACAGGAACAGGCACTTGCCTTCCTGTGGTCTCAGGGCAGCGCTTCCACCCAGGCAGCAGCCCTCATAGGTGGAAGAGCTGTACCAGCACACGCTGACATGGCACTGCACACCATGATAGCCACGTCGGTAAAAATCCCCCAAACATTGTCTTCATCCAGGATCAAGGTCTTTTTTCTTAATTTTACCAATGTGGACTAGAAATCAAAACTCTCCTGTTATTCCAGAAGTGGGGTTTTCCCAGGGGGATTTATACCTGTGCATCCATATTGACTTACATGTACTAGAATAAACATACTGGTAATTGGTAAATATCCCTAAGGTGTTTGGGAGCATAATGGAAACAGAAAAGCCTGGGAAAGGGTAGAGAAAGAGGAGGGAGAAGGAGTGGTGGCAGAAGGCTGATCTCCGAACTAAGAAATCTTAGAGCTACATCTTTCAAGGTTTTCAGGGGATGAAGACATCCCTTTCACATATGCTTTATCAATTCCAGGAAAGCTGATGAGACTCTCTTTCTGAGAAAGCAGGTGGCTCTGCTCTATCCAGCTCTTTAAAATCACCTAATGAGCTCACTTCATCCAGGAGACAACTGAAGAGCCTGCGCTGCACAGCAGCCTCTGAATGGCAGAGCAGTGAAGGGCGTTCAAGGTTTTAAAACCACATCCTCCTTCATCTCAACATGATCAAATCAGTGATGAGGTGGTGTCTGCAACAGCCTTTGTCAGCTATGAAGACAGAGTGACCGGTCTGTCGGCCAGCGATTGGTGGGTGAAACGAAGCGCACTCCGGTCCCGGGGAGAAGGCAATGAACCTTCAGTTCCACTGACGTCTGCTCTGTGACAGATAAAAACTAGATTTTGCTGCTTAGTTTGTCAGGTGATAAATTCAGACTAGTTAAAGGCAGGAAATCTGGAAAACACTTATGAATGTTGTTGGCTGTGAGTGCATGGCAGGGACCCTG
>NW_009716897.1:31173-32390 GCF_000703405.1 Apaloderma vittatum | reverse complement strand
CAGCAGGAGCAACCCGAGCAATTGCCACGCTGTAGAAGTGTAAAAGCCAAGCAGAGACGTCACATTTTAATTATCTTAAAGTTCATATAATGTCATAGAGCAAATGTCATCCCTATAGCGTCAGGAGATCTGTTTTTTTCAGCCACTGATCTTTTTACGTCCTTAAAGAAACAGTTCTCCTCTCTCCCCAGTCTGGCAGGATTTCTTCAGTACATCTCCCTGGCTCATGGGAAGCCAGCTGGAGTTCAAACTCTTCCTGGTTCATCACTCCCTATTCAGAAACAAACTCAAAATTCAGGTGCTGGATTTACAGCCCTTCCTTGGGGCCAGTCTCTGAGCAGGCAGGAAAGGGGGGAAATATCTTTGGTTGTTATTTATTAGTTGATTATTTATGCTGTAAAGAGTTCTTTTGACATTGCCCTTATAGCCCTCTTTTCTCTCCACAGCACTACAGAAGGAATTTGGGGTTTGGAAAGTTGATTTCTTTCCTCGGCTACTGCTTTTTGTGGCTGCTCACAAGTGATCATCCAGGGCAAGGAGGAACTTGAGGTAGGAAGTGTGTCCCTGAGGCACCACCAAGCATCTTCAAAGCACGAGATCCTCAGTTCAATAGAAGTGGCTTAATACAGTTGCTTTTTCTCACTGAGCTTCAGAACACCAAGATAACACAAATACCAACTATCTATGTCAGAGTTGAGGCTGCTGTGCTGCAGTGAGACTAATTTATTTGGTTTTGTTGTGGATAATGCCCTTGCTTGTTACACAGTGTAGGATTTACACTCAGTTGAGGATGAGCAAGTTTAGAAATGCTGATTACTTGAAAATGCATTATTGGGAGAGTAGCAGAGGAAGCTCTCCTTGAAGGCAGAGAAGAACAGAGACCTAGAGTAGACAGCCAGGTCATTAAGTCCCATCCCCTGCTGTCAGGCAGCCCAGATCATGTCATCTTCTCCAGACACTGGCCACTTTCCTTTGGCAAAATAGTGAAGCATTTTCTCTGTGAATAGCTTGAAGGGCTTATTACAAAACCTCACTGTCTAGGTGGGTAGAAACTTTCTGACAAATATACTCCATGTCCTCTCTGCCTGCTGGTTTGTGGGCTGATACCATCCTCTCAGTCTTTCCCAGTATTTCCTCCTTGGTGTGCTGGCAGACAGGAACAGTGGTTCACTGGATTCATCCTGCAGCCACACAGAACACTAGCAGCCCCTCAGCAG
>NW_009716897.1:15104-31160 GCF_000703405.1 Apaloderma vittatum | reverse complement strand
TTGACCCTGGCTGGATGCCAGGTGCCCCCCCCAAGCCACTGTATGACTCCCTCCTCAGCTGGACAGGGGACAGAAAGAAAGAAAGGCTCATGAGTTAAGGATGGCAAGAGATTGTTCACCAATTACCATCACGGGAAAAACAGACTTGACTTGGGGAAATTATTTAATTTATTACCAATCAAATCAGAGTAGGATTATGAGAAACAAAATTAAATCTTAAAAACACCTTACCCCACTCCTCTGTTCTTCCCAGGGTTAACTTCACTTCTGATTTCTCTACCTTCTACCCCCTAGCAGCACAGGGGGACAGGGAATAGGGTTACAGTCACTTTGAGACACATGGTTTCCTCCTTCCTCCTCTGGGGGAGGACTCCTCACACTCTTGCCCTGCTCCAGCGTGGGGTCCCTCTCATGGGCGACAGCTCTCCGCGAACTTCTCCAAAGTGAGTCCTTCCCATGGGCTTCAGTTCTTTGCTAATGTCTCCAGCGTGGGTCCCTTCCATGGGGTGCAGTCCTTCAGGAACAGACCACTCCAGTTTGGGTCACCATTGGGGTCACAAGTCCTGTCAGCAAATCTGCTTCAGCATGGCCTCTTTTCTCCATGGGGCCACAGGTCCTGCCAGGAGCCTGCTCCAGCACAGGCTTCCCACAGGGTCACAGCCTCCTTCAGATATCACCAGCTCCAGTGTAGGGTCCTCCACAGGCTTCAGGTAGGTATCTGCTCCACCATTAACCACCATGGGCTGCAGTGGACAGCCTGTCTCACCGTGGTCTTCACCATGGGCTGCAGGGAAACCACTGCTCTAAATCCTGGAGCACCTCCTCCCCCTCCTTCTTCATGACCTTGGTGTCTGCAGAGCTGTTTCTCTCACATATTCTCACTCCCCTCTTTCAGCTGTACTTGTGCAGGCTTTTTTTCACCCCATCTTAAACATGTTACCACAGATGTGCTACCACTGTTGCTAATGGGCCCAGCCTTGGCCAGTAGCAGGTCCCTCTTGAAGCCAATTGGCATTGGGCCACCCCTGTAGACACTCCACTATCAAAACATTGCCATGCAAACCCAATACAGCACGTCCCTGACATCGCTGACAGAGATCTGCAAGAAGCCCACACAGTCGTCCTTCAGATCATCATAGAATCATAGAATGGCCTAGGCTGGAAGGGACGTTAGAGATCATTTTAATCCAGCCTCCCTGTCGCCAGGGACGCCACCTCTTGACTAGATCAGGCAACACAGAGCATCCTTGCTATCCAGCCCATGCTGATGGGACAAAGTGTCCTGGGTGTCCCTGATGAAATTTCCCTGATGTGAAACAAGAGAAGAGAAGCCAGGGGAAGGTCAGGACGGGGCATGTGAGCCTGCATGGCAGCTGAGGTGGCCTTTCTTTCTGCCCATCACTAAAATTAATGGTGAGAAACAGTGAGTTTTCTGTTCAGATTTCTTCTTGTTGCCATTGTCATCTACAAAATGTGCTGCGTTTAAAAGAGGTTAGGACAAATATTTAGTTAACATGCCTTAAATATTGCTGCATGTTGTATGAAGAACTAATGTCAGGGCTCTGTTTTGAGCAGGCTTTTCACTTATGGGGCACTTTTCTATGGTCTATTTGGGTCCCATGTAGAAATGATCCCAATTAAAATGATGCTGTAGAGCTCTGTGACTGTTCCTTCCCCTTTGAGAACAGCACTAAGGTAAAGACCTTTTCGGTCTTTGAAGGGATGCAGTGACTCCTTTCTCAGAAGGTATCCCCCCCATCACTGTGCCTGCAAGGAGGATCCCACTGTGGCAACAGGCTGGTGCAAACCAGGCAGCCTGGAAGGGAGGCACCAAGGTTGGGCACAAGTTTTATTGTTCCCCTCCCCAAAGCACTCAAGGACGTTCTCTAAATTCCTTTCTTCCAGCACGTTGTTTGATAGCCCATAAATAGTTCCTCTTCAAACACAATGATGAAAGCCCCAAGTAATAAGCCAAGAGTGAAAATGTTTCAGTATTTAAGCACTTTAATGTGCTTGTGGAGGCCAAAAGTTTCAGGTCTCTGTTCAGTTTTAAATAAAATAAAAAATGCATATTTAAGAAATGCTTTCTCACTCCTGAGATTCCCATAAAATTGAGCTTTTTTCCTTCAGTCATCAGAAATACACCTACAGAGCATGAAAGGTTGTGAAAATAGCAAGGAGGAGCTGAACTGCAGCAGCTCTGCTTGCTTTTATGAAGTCAGCTTGAAGATCATGGCCAGGGTTTTCACATTTGGATACCTAAATATAGAGCTGTGCATACACACCATGGCTGAATTGCCAGGAGCCTTTATATTCAGAGCTGGAACACGATCAACAATTTCTAAACGATCAGTCTCTCTGTGATGTCTAATTTTGGGTACCAAAAAGCAAATTTATTTCTGAACACAAGTTATTTTCTTTCATGTGTCATTCATGGGTTTACTTTGTTCCTTGACTGTGAAGGCAAGACCAGGGAGCAGCAACCTGAGCTGTTTTAGCATTAAGATTGTATAATGTTACTTCATAAATTTCATAACAATACATCCCCATAATAACCTAGTTATCCCATCCTGTTCATTCAGCACCTTTTCATAGCAACATGAAGTTAATTTTGTGGCTTTAAGGCAAAGCAGTGCTTTTGGAGAATGCACTTTCCAAAGGGAAAGCAGAACGTTTTGTCTTGCTGAAGACTTTTAGCTTGTGCCCATGTGTATTGTATTAACTGCCCCATTCAATACAAAGTGCATATGGATTGCAGTGTTCTTAAACTCTCCACCACTCTTTAGCATTATTAGGAGTAGTTGGATGTCATTAGACAATAATCCATAGAACATAACAGAGCAACTTGCCTCTGGGATCTAGAAATGTTGGATCTAGAAATGCTTTTTTTATCCTGCCAAATTTGACCACTCTGCAACACAATTAAATTTCACATTAAATAGCCCTTAGCATTAGGGATGTTTATTTAGCCCCTAACCTAGCCTTGCTCTGAAGCAAGTGCTTACCTTTCCACCTAGGAGTATTCCTTTTAAATGATATGACCTATGTGATTAGTTTCAGCACACGTGAAATTGCCACAGCAGACAAGGGTCTCCAGGAGGATCACTCTCCCCTTCCCTGCTTCGCTGCCAAAGACCTCTGCATCCCATCCATCCTGGAGCAGACTAAGAGACTGAAGACGTATTGAACTCATTTTGTTGATAGCTCCTATAAATGTTAAGTGGACTGTGAGGCTGGGAATATCCTGCAGAAAGCAGCTGTGATGGTAAGTAAGTCATGATAAAAATTTAGAAATGCCTCACAGGTTGTCAGCTAATTATCTTTGCAGGGGAAATAAGCATGAGGAGCAGCAAACTCACCTCCAGTCTGGTCACTCTCATATAGCTTTCTTGCACTGACAGGAGGCGGTTGACAGTGCAATCAGGTCTCATTGTTATCCCTGTCCCTGGACATGGTACTAATCTCTGTAGTCCAAACATAGGCTGTGGATTCAGAGGTGGGACACTCCCATCCCCACTTTGCAGGAAAAATACCATCTGCCTGCTCAGGGTGCTGCTGTCACTCCCGGTCAGGGACACTTGTGCCTCCTTCTGCTTCCCCTTGCTCAGGCACTGCTGCACTGTCATGGATGGACACATGGAGGAACTTGTTCTTCTGGACTGACTCTCTCACTTGGTTGTTCCAATAAATTAACTTGCTGGTTTACGATTAAGCTGTCTCTCAAGTTCTCTTCCAATTTTAGGAAATTAGAGCATTTGTTTTTCAACTTTATCCCTAACTCTGACAGTTTGGGCAACAGTTTGATGGTTACTCAGTCAAACGCAAGACCAAACATGATATTTTTCTTTTAACTGTGGAGTGTAGATTCAACTTTCACCCAACATCTTGCTACTTTTGTCTAATCATTCACTCTCGCACATGATTCAGAAAACAAAAATAAGCAGGAGCTGTGAAAGGTACGGCTCCTAAAGATTTGAGGAAGACCTTCAGCTAGTACAAATAGCATTTCTCCAGCTGGACAGTGGAGTTCTGCAGCTGTAGAACAGCCAAGCAACCAGCCCTCATGGTGCCTGGACCATGAGGACCTGAGTGCACATCACAGTGCCCAGGCTGGAAAAGAAGGCAGTGGAGGCCGAGAAAAACTCAGGCTCGCCGGCTTTTAAGGGATGCCAAAAACTGTTCCTAAGACAGAAAAAAATTGATGCACCTCAATGTATTTTGCAACACTAGGTCCAGAACCACAAGAAAACTGCAGGTTTTTTTACAAGCAACAGGACAGACAAACTCCATACAGACCAATAGGCACTTCAGCTGCTGAACTGGTTACTCGGGAGCTGATCTTTGGTTGCAGTGATGGGCAACTGTCAAGTAGTTTCACTGTCATCACAGTTTCACTCATTCCTAAGTAAAGCAAATGAGAGTGGTTTTGGTTTAACATGTATAACTACTTCTTCCCCCTGCTCTGAAACTGTACCTGGTGATAGCCAAACCTAGGAGCTAAATAAGGATTTAGACTCCTTTATAGAATAACATTAAGGAGGGGAAGATAAAAAGATATGTTTTTCCTTCTTTGTGGGATAAAATCTAAGACACTGTCATCTTCAGAAGGAAGATTGCTCTAGTATAGCAGTCAGAAGAAGATCAAGCTTGCAGACATGAAGCCTCAGCTGTTCCAAAAGGACAAAGTGATGCTGGCAACTATTTGACTATCAGTTCAGGAAAGGGAATCCCCTCCAGGCCAGTGTGGAAATGATGGGTGAAGAGAGAGTATCTATGCTGTGGTGATATTAATAGCTCATTTGCAAATTTTTACCCAAATCTATTCACTTCAAAAGCTCAGCTTGGGGACTGAGAGATTTTTAAACAAAACATTAGTCTCAATTAACTAAATGTAACTAAGATAAATGAGCTGGGGAAAATAAAGGCAGATAAAACTGTTGAGGACATTAAATCTGTAAAGGCAAGATGCTGAAACTTGAAAGGCACCTGAATAAAATCCTGCAAGTATTCCAAGGCAGGGTCAGAAAGGGATAAAGGGGCCCTCCCAGGCCAGAGATGCTAAGCAGCCAGACAGTATTGACACAGACAGTCAAATAACAGCGCAGCCCACAGCAAACACTGTGCACTAAGGTGGGAAAGAATTTTAATGAGCAACTTAAACCTCATACATGCCATGAATAAAGGACTTGGCATTGTTCCCAATGACAGTGCCCTCCAGATTAGAGACTAAGTCACAGCATCCTCAAGGGAGGATGAAAAGAGACAGCAATAGAGTTTCTTTCTATCGTTCTTTGATCCTGATATACTAGTAGTAGTATGTGTCCTTAAGAGCTGTGTTTGGAAAAAAAAAGCAAGCTGAAGAATAATAAAATAAAATACAATACAATAAAATATAGAATAAAACTACAATAAAATAATGTTAATGGATTTTAAGGCATTAATCCAAAACCTATAGCAGGTCATGCACTCTTAGGTAAACAGTAACTTACTTAACTAACAGTGCCCCTTTAAAACACAATTTTCTGATGTCTTCAGAAGGACGAACATCCTAATTCTCTCAGACAAGGCAGATGTGCAAAAGCAAGCAATATCTTGTGGGATGACAGGTTCTGCTCCCAAAAACCCCATAGAGGAACAGTGAAAGCAAAAGGAACAAAACGCTCTTCAGGCATCAGGGGGCATCAAAAAGCTCAGCTGCCTTCTGCAAAATATCTGCAATATGTTATTAGCCCAAGGTAAATGAGTCAGATGCTTCCCCCAGGAGCTATTACACCCCGGCAGGGGCAGGGGCGGAGGGCCGGCAGATGGCTGGGGATGCCTTTCTGTCCAGAAAACCAGGAATGAAAAGAGCGTGCCCCCGAGCACAGCTGATCTTTTAATGACAGGCGCATCGCCCAACAAGCCACAGGAGCTCGCCCACCCCAGGCAGTGTCAGAACCGGAGCTGTCTTTGCTCTCCTGTGCAGAATGCAGGCTGCCACAGCATATTTGTGGCCTTCATCCTGCTTTGGACTACAAAAGTATGATAGGATAAATCAGCAAAACTACTGAAAAAGCCCACTAGTACCATTTTAAGGCTGAAAGAGCAATGCGCACGTTACTCCCCCAGCCCTGCACCACGATGTGCTGTGTAAGCCCTCCAGGAAAGCAGCATGTTTAATCTTTCGAGGGATTGCGCTGCCATGCTATTGTGGGCTCAGCCCCCTCATGTGAGCTATTCCCCAGCCAAGGTGTGGAGCCAGGGAAGGACAGTTTGCTTCATCTGTTACTGCCGCAGCTTGTTAAAAGGACAGATCCTCTCACCACTGTGCAATTCACTTCCATTTGATCCTGTTCATTATTTCTAACCAGCTTTTTATAAATCAGTGACCTGCAAGAAAACACAAAATTGAGCATAATGGAGACCTAGGCACATATGGTGCTTATATCTAGATAAAGAAAGGCCTGTTAGACTGAGGATGGCTCTGTGTGATGCTGAATGTGCAATCTTGCTGCTATTCACATGGCCTCAGACATAGGTCTTCAGCAACCCCGAGCCAGCTCACACAGCCAGGACCATCTTGAGCGTCGCCTGGATGTCAGAGAGATGCATTCATCCTTTCAAGCTTTCCTATCCAAATAATCAAGAACTGGAACACGTGAAAGCAATTAAATTAAAGATATGCAAACTCTTTGTTCCCCCATAAACTTGTGAGTAGTGACATTTTTCTACCTATTTGGAGAGGTTATCATTACTCTTGAAAATATAAGGTAAATTTTACAGAAAAGGTTTTAAACTATTGGGTTTTTTCCTTTTCTTTTTCCCTAGGTAGAGCCAAAAAGCTTCAGTGCTCTCTACATCAATGGCTTCCCTCAGGTTTTTCATTTAAAAATCAGAAAGGTACAATTTTTCCTCAGTAGATTATTTCTATTACTTATTTGTGCATCTTCCTGTAAACAAGACTGACTCCTTAATGGAAAGTCATCTCCTGTGTTTCTCAAATAAGAAAGTAGCTGCTGTCCCAGAGGCAGATATGAATAATTGCTTGGTAACAGTCAGTGCAGGGCTTTGCTTTTCACCATGAACCTACTCCCTATGCTGAGACTAATTAGTTACTGCCAAAAGAAAAAGGGAGACTTATGGAGCTGCTTGGCCACTCTCATTCCCAGCAATTTGCAAGGTGTTTCCTTACACCTCCTAGTCTCGGACCAGCCACAGCCTGATGCCAAAGCCCTCCTTAGCATGTTTGGCCACATGCTCTGGACCCTCCCTCTGGGACAGGATTTAAAACCACACCACTGTCTCTGGAAGAAAATAAAATACCCAATCTTCAGCTAGCAAAGATGAGTTCTTCCAGCCAGGCAAGGAGCTTTTGGTTAATCAGCAAGTAGTGGGGCTGTATTGCTGGGGAGGCGCTGGCCCATTGGTTTGGTCACTGTATTTTCAGCAAAATGAAAGGGAGAAGTAGATGGGACAAACAGGCATGTGATTCCACTCTCTCCTCTGTGGGCCCTGCCATGGTTATCTTCACTCAGAGCTGTCATGCCAGGTTGACTTTGCCTTTGAAATTTTAGGAGATCAACAGTTTAGATCAAATCTTTCTCTGCTGGGTTCTAATCTAATACTCTCTGTGAGACATGAAGACTCAGCTTATAGGGCTACATAAATAGATGTATGCTCAGAGTAGGTATTAGGAGGAAAGTTCAGGAGGAAATTATCTGTGACAATATAATTAAATTACATACTATAAATTAAATACTATATTATAAAGAGTACTTATAGAGGAACTAAGCTAAGGCTGCCTGGGAAGTTTTGATTTAGTTATTTCCTAGCAGTCAAATGTTTGACCTTGGAGCTGTAGCATATCTTTACCTAACTTCTCACATGTCATATTAATAGGCAATTTCAGTAGCTTCAGTCACAGTGAAGTCACAAGTCTCTCCAGTGACCATATCCCTTGTTGTCTTCCAGCTTCATTAAACATGGCAAGCATAAGGGAGATAGAAAGCATGAATGAGAATTTTAATTGCTTTGGATAGCACGATGTTCTGTTCATGTTCAAATTTATATGGAGTCACTTGTTGAGGTAGCTGGCTTTTAGCCTGTGTAAAACTATAATGAAAGGGTTAAGAGGTGATGTCATGGATAGTTATTTTAAAGTTAATAAATACATAATTATTTTCCAATCTGCGTTTTGCAATAATCTGATCTTGCTCCCACCAAACTCCATGCTAGTTTTGTGATTCACTTAAAATGAATCAGGATGCAGGATGTCCCCAGCTGAGCTAAACAGCACCAAGTCTGTTTAGTGATTTTACTTTCCAGCTCTTCTAAGAAGCTGCACTTTCTGAAGTTAACAGCATGTTTTTGCAGACAGTGTCTGCTACTACAACTGATAACACTTCATGTTTATAGTCACTGCCAGGAATTGGTATGCAGAAAGGATCTTGCTTATTCTTGTCCCTGTAATGACCAAGGTCACTGCTGGATCTCGTGTAACATGTTGGGGGTGCTGGAAAATAAAGAGGTCACAACGAAGAAAAAGCTTGCACCTCTGGTGAAGAACAGACAGGACATATGACCAGCAAGAGTATTCCATTCCATATATGTCATATTCAGTATAAAGCTGAGGGATCACGGAGGTTGAAGTCTCTTCTTCAATGGCCAGCATCTGAGGAGGACTCCATCTGATCTTCTGCCTTTGATCCTGATTCCAAGTTCCTAGATCCAGCTCCTGTGTCTGGTTCCCCTCTGCCACTAAGGCTGGGGCTTCCCTGGGGCCTGCCTGCTCTGCAGCATCAGTGTATATATTTGTATATATTTAGTTATATTCATTATTCCCTAATCAGTGCTATTATTGCTTTATTAATGCTAGTTTAATTTTCTTTTCCAATCCATAAGTCTCTCTGTCCTGCTCCCTCTCCCTTCCCATTCAGGGAGGGAGGGGAGTTAGAGAACATCTGTTCGCATTTAGTGGCTGGACCTGCCCTATCCCTCGACAGATTTATTTGCACCCAATGTTAAAATACGTGTTATCACCTCCCCTGAATACCCAAACTAGCCCCAGGGCTCTCAACAGTGCAGGTAAAACCACTTGTTGTGGGGAACGGCAGTGGCACCAAGCAGCTGCAGTACGGCAGCAAGGGGACCAGGCTGGGATGAGCCGCTGGCACAGGCAGCGCTGAGAAGCAGGATCCAGCCCCACACTCACCCCGGGCATGACACCCACCCGCTCCTCATGGCAGGGCAGTTCTCCAGTTCCCACACCTCTGATGCCCTGCAGAGGGCACATCAGTTCTGCTGCTGCAACAGGCTCTACAGACGGCACACGGCCTCTCCCAGACCTCAAAGTCAGGCTTGGCATCTGCAAATTTGTGAAAGCCTTTAATGCATCAGGGGTGAATCTTCCCAGTTTTCTCTAAAAGTGCCTGGCAAACACAGAAAGTGCACTCACAGCTGCATCTTCCAACACAGCCTCCAAGTTACTCTTTTCTAGGGCTTTTTCCCGTCAGGACACCCATACCAGCAGTCTGGGGGTTTGGCATCGAGACAGCTCTCTAACACACTCTTCTTCCCCTTGGATAGGCTGTATAAAGCAATGAGCATCTGCTTTGCATCAGTATTCTTGGTACTGGTTTCCAGCTGAAAACTGTTCAGACTTCATGTGGCATGAAAGCAACCGGACTCCTTCCGAGAGCAAAACGCAGATTTCTGGTCCCTACTAGGGACTGCTGATTTTGTTTCACAGCAGGGCATTATTTCGCTTTTGTCTGATAACTCAAAAGTGTTTCTGATGGAAATTACTTATTAAAACACTTGGTAAACTGAAAATCAGCACTGTTTGGGTTTTTTTTTTAAATAATAAAAGCAACGAGCATTTCCAAAAATACTTTTCTCATTTACGTATCAATCACAATGCAGAAATTGCTCTTGAATTATCACCGCTTGTAGGAAACTGCCTTAACTTTACAGATACCAAACCAAAATGCATATTTGTGTTATCGTGAAAGACAAATTCATATGTCCTTCAGCCTTCCTATATTTCAAAGCCCATCTGAAGCGGTGCAGCAGATGTAGCAGTTTCTTGCAGGCAGTTGAAAATACTGATGATGAATGGCATATATGCCCCCCAATCTCTGCCCCTCCTCCAAAAGCCAATCTCTTAGACTAGGCTGAATGCAAACAGGGCTCACAGGACTAACCACTCTCCCTTGTGCTTCATAATGTGTTCTGCAAGCCCAGTCATGATTGGAAATTCAGTGAATCCAAGCTCAAAGAAGGAAACTAAGGACAGTGGGTATGATGGAGTGGGCTGAGGAAGAGGATTATTTATTTTCCAGTTGCTATACTGCTGCGAATCTCTCTCCAAAATGTGCCTTTTGCCTGTTTAGCAAATGCCCAAACCTAAGTGCTATTATACACTGTGTAACAACCTTTCTGTCTTCGGCTTACACCAGAGTTGCTCTGTGGAGCTTGGGCAGCAGCAGCTGTTTCAGAGAAGGAGCTCACAGCACGACTAGGAAGCCTTTCTGCCCCAAGTGCCTTTATCTCTTCCTTCTGTACGAAGTCCCACTTCTCCAGGTTTCCGAGTGACTTAGTCAAGATGGCAGGTTAGTTTACGGGATACATTTTCGTGCCTTTTGTCTATATCTGTTTCACACTTCGTAGTTTTGGAGACCTCTCACTAATATCATGTATTGTTGGTTCTTTGCAGCTAACGTTCATGAGGTCCTTGTACAGCTGCAGAGGGAAAATCACTTAAGAATAAAGTTTACAGGCCAAACTGGGGTCACATCTTTGTAATAAACAGCTTTCCAACATGACTGCCTAATTTCTTCCCAGATAAAAGAAGTTCCTTTCTACAGCTATCTTTTGTTTCCTGCTTTTTGCCCTATCGACCTAATAAGCCAACTTTCCACTTATTCCATTACTTTGCATCATAGACATTGTACTCTGATCTGAAATTTTGCCAAATGCTCTAAAAAGCTATTGCATTCCTCTTGAACACCATAACATTAGTATCTTCAAACCATTCCACTATATTAATAAGTTATGATCCTTCTTCCTAACACTAACAATCACTTTCCCATTTTCTGTCCCTGCCTCTCGGTTGGTTTCCCATCACTTTTTTATTCCTCTATTTAGTTAAGAATACACTGAAGGAATTTCTTAACCACTTCAAGTCCCAATTCATATCTCTAATTTCCCTGAATGTTTCTATTTTCCATTTTTTAAGTTTTTTCTTTAAATGTCAGTTCGCAAGTAGCAAGCATCATTCATGCATTTGAAGTTACAGCTGAAATCCATACAATGTTGTTATATGCTATAAAAAAGACGTATCATTTGGTCTGATTGAAACTAGTGAACCAAATGGACCTTTCACCATATGTCAAAATGGATCCTCTAAACAAAATCAGAGATAAATCTCATTTCAAACACAGACCTCAGAACTGACATTTCATGGGCAGCTAAATTACCAACCAATTTGTGTTTGCATCTTCACTCAAAAGAAAACAAAACCAACTCAACAAACAGACAAAACCCCACCAAAATGAAAATGGGACCCTTGTACACTTGCAGTCCAGTTTACATTATCCGAGTAGTCTCTTCTAGTCCAACACCTTTCTGCCTGCTAAATCACCTGGTTTGAGAAGTGAGATGAAGAGATTTGCAACAAGAAACATGTTGCTGGCAGGAATGAGCCTGTTACGAGAGACATGCAGAGACAAGGAGACACAGCATCTCCAGTTATGTTTGAGGAGCTGCAGAGCACGTGCCAGACAGCACACACATTTCTCCCATGCCTGAACAAAGTGAAAACCAACATAAGCTCAATAAGGTTTCGCTGCACCTCAATGCCATCTATTTATATGCATAGTACATCCAAACATTAAACATATGAAGGCTGTTAGACACTCCCAAAATGAGATTGTTTCTTTAATGAGAGGGATCCGAAGACAGCTGAGAGTCTATGCTTGCCATACATGAAACGTGGTGTGCTACTGGAGGCAGCTGCTGGCTTTGACTGCCACAACAAGCAAGGGGCTAGGCCAGGGCCCAGCAGCCTGGGTGACTGCTGTGATAGGAAAACAGTTATTTTTCATCTGGGTGCTTTCGCAAGCCATAGCTCAGAGTCCTTTACCTTTAGTCCCTGCCCTGGGCCGGGATACTCACATCAGGGCTGGGAATGTTGTTCTAGCTTCTCCGGTCCTGATGTCAATCTGGGCACCTACGTGGGTGGCCAGAGGGCTGGCTGCTCACTGCAGCGCTCCAGGGCCACTACACCATGCCTGTGATTCAAGAGATTTCACTGAGTGACATGACAGCAAAGCAGTAAAAGGGTACCATGAGGCACTTTTGACCAGAGGCTGACTGGAGAAACATCGCTTGGAGAGGTCAGGAGGGAGCTGATAGGAGGACATGAGGATCAGTGCAGAAAAAATGTGCAAAGGAAAAGTGAGAACAAAGAGAAAAGCATAGGAGGTTGTTTCTGTTGCTTTTTATTAGTGTGGTAGACTTTATATTTCATAAGAAAAGTATTTCAGTCACGTCAGAACAACTCAGTAAATCAGTGCAAGCCCTCAAAATTGCAGAGATGTCATCTTCTAAATTTCCGCTTTCGCTCTCAGGTTTTATAGATTCGATGTCAGTATTTTGCCCCCAATCGCCAAGATGTTCTTACCAGCTCAGCACTTTCAGTGCTGCCTGGTTTTACTTTTCTTATCTTGCACGGTTTCAGTTTACACACTCTCACAGCTCAGCGACAGCTTTCTCCGTAATGGTGAACCAAGGCCAGGTAACAGTGCTGCACAAAACCAGCCAAGGGTCAAGGCCACTCAGAGCCCTGGGCTGCGGCCCGTGCTACGGACAGCTCAGGAAGGTTGTGAGGTCCCTCCGTGATGTTTCACGTGTGTTGCATAGGAGGGACAACTGCACCGGTGAGGTCCCACCAGCAGACTGGTACCCACGGGGATGCACATTTCTTTCTAGAGATGATCTGAGATGCATCAGTCAAGATGACTTGCACAGTGTTCCTATGGGCACAATATTTTGTGCACACAGCAAACTGAAATACATATTCGATCTATACGCATATACTTCATGTAGACATGTGCATAGAAATAATTTCTCTAGCCTCACTGCAACAGCAATTTACACAAATACCTCACGAAAATGACAGGTCTACTTTTACAGTAAGATTTTAAGGCTAGAAGTGGCCTGACTTAGTCATGGCCATGTTTAAAGAAATTGTTCAAGGGGCCAGAATTTCACTCTTGGCCACTGTTTCACAGGCACTTGGCAGAATTGTGTCCAGCTCCTGAGTATTCACTAGATCTCATTTTTGCTGCTGTTCTTCCCCCTTTTTTACTTTCTACATATTGAACCCTGATTTTAGAAATAGTTTTCCATTTTTGTGTCATTCACTTATGATTCTGGGGAGGAGGAAGACAGGAAAAAACCCCCAACAACATCTAATCAATTTGAATAAAAAGAAATACTGCAAAAACCACCACTTTCAAGCTTTCTGAGAAAGATACCAGCTTATCAAATATCAGCACATTCATGTATATACTATTCTCCTCTCAGGTCAAGTTACAATAACAAAATAATGTATTCTGGTTTCCTCTCCACTGAAAAATGTTGTCTACATACACTCTCCCTTTCATTCAGAACTCATGGGAATTTGTAAAATCCTGTTGTTTGGCAGCCGTCAGAAGTAAAGATAATGACAACACAGTTCACAGAACTTCAGTATGAACAATTCAAAGATTTTGAATGATTCCAGAAGGGAAATAAAAGCCTTGATTTGCAGTCCAAGCATCAGCCTAAAAGGAATTTAATTACATTAAGGCCAAGTGTAAGATCCTGCACCTGGCTCAGGGCAAATCCAAGCACAAATACAGGCTGAGTGACGAGTGGACTGAGAACAGCCCCACAGAGAAGGGGTGTTGGTAGAAGAAAAACTAAATATGAGCCAGTAATGTGTGCTCACAGCCCAGAAGGGGCTGCATCAAAAGAAGTGGGGCCTGCAGGTCGAGGCAGGGGATTCTGCCCCTCTGTTCTCATGAGACCCCACCTTGCAGTGCTGTGTTCAGCTCCGGTGCCCACAGCATATGAAAGACATGGACATGTTGGAGCAGGTCACAAAGATGATCAAAGGGCTGGAGCACCTCTTCTACAAAGACAGGCTGAAAGAATTGGAGAGAGAAGGCTCCGGGAAGGCCTTACAGTGGCATTCCAGTACTTAAAGGGAGCCTACCAGAAAAGCTGGGGAGGGACTCTTTATCAGGGAAGTGTAGTGATAGGACATGAGGTAATGGGTTTAAACTGAGAGGGTGGATTTAGATTTTATATCGGAAGAACTTCTTCACTATGAAGGTGGTGAGACACTGGAACAGGTTTCCCGGAGAAGTTGTGGGTGCCTCATCCCTGGAAGTGTTCAAGACCAGGCCGAATAGAGCTTTGAGCAATTTCATCCAGCAGAGTTTGGATCTTTAGGGTTCCTTCCAACCCAAACTATTCTATGATTAACTACAAAGGGTTTATTACAAGATTTTTTAAAATTTATTTTATGACTCTGGTATTTTGAGTTATAGTTAAATTTACTCTACAAAGACTCATTTTTAAATTCTCCTGTGAAAAGGATTAGAAAATTAAAAAAGTTATGCTAAAATATGGTGAGTGGTGGTGAAGAATTTGAGTGCATTACACAGACATCTACCTTGCAAACAAAAAAAAAATTACCAAGGTGGCCTCAATGACACTCCAAATACTACTGTTATGTGGCTTATTTCTTTTGTCTACCCTACAAAAACAGACCTACATCTATTGCATCTGACAAAAAAGGGGGGGAAAAAAAGGAGAGATAAAGGAATCGGTGTATACCCAAGGGAATTTAGGAATATGGAACTGGGCAGCTGTTTCTGAGGAATCAGAGACAACTGCATAATAAAATTGCTTTCATAAGTGGATCAAAAAAACATCTTAAATTAACGTGACAGGAAATTCACTGGGGGAAAGTTAAGGGACATTGGAGGTTAAAGAGACTAATTTCTTTGTTTTTGTTCCTTGCCACACAGCCACAGTAGCCATAAGGCACAATAAGTCATCAGCTTCTCAGCTGCACAATTACTTTTAAGCTGTTCCATTTATATGTAATTTGATTTATGAAGCAGATCATGCAATTAATACAAGAAACAAAAACTAAAGAAGATGATGCTTCTGCTGCCCCTGAACTGACAGAACAGCAGCACTGTGGGAGGTGGGAGACCCACTCTTGACCCTGAAGGCTTAGCACAACAAGCAAAGTGCTCACACATGGCAAATTTTATTTTGGATAGATTTACCAAAAAAAACCCCAAACCCAATGTGGTTTGTATTACTTCATTTCCCCTTGTCAGCTGTCAGCTGTGTTTTGCAGAAATGAGTAACAATTTGTGATATTGGGCACTACAGAGATCTTAGTAGTTTGTGAAGTAGTTTTCATCTAGCTTTTATACTGGCTCTATATGGCACTGGGAAGTTCACTTTGCACTCCGTATCTTCCAGCTCAGCTTCTGCATCTTGGAAAGGGGCTGCTTGTGTATTAGGTTTGATTTGCTTTAGTAAAGTAATTCTAGTGTCAGATAAAAGAAACACAGCAGATAATTGTGTCTGTTTTATACTCAGATGCCTTTGAGAAGGAAGGGACCTGTACTTTCAACTATCGCTTTTCACAATAATATAAATGAATATGAGAGCAAGAGCTTTAACATCAGTGACCCAGGAGCACAAGGAACAGATATTTTGGCAATTCACGTGCTGCATGATTTCTGGAATCCAGACTTAAAAGCTAGTTTTGTTTGAAAATGTAACATTTTTTTGCTTTTTGTAAAGAAGTGAGGACTGTTCTTCTGCTTTCAGTAATCATCAGTGTATCTTCAGCATCCAATGTAAATTCAGGGAATCCAGTATATTGTTTTGAACACAGATAAAGTAAAATTACACAATTTGTAAGTCTATTATTTATGTATCTAATAATTTTCTAAAACGTGTATTTCTAGATTTCTGAAACTCAGGAAGTGAAAAGGAAAGAGT
>NW_009716897.1:0-15073 GCF_000703405.1 Apaloderma vittatum | reverse complement strand
AGATTATGTTACTAACTTGGGGAAGCAAATCCCCATGTTGCATAACAGGTCTTTATATCCCACCTATTAAAAACTTCATGGAAGTGCTTTATAAATCTAACTTCTTTTCAATAGGCAAACTTGTTCATCTGTTGAAGGCAAACAACTCATTTCCTTTCGAGTACAATTATTCCAGAAAAATATTTCATCAGAAAATGTAATCCAGAGTGATAAATCATTTAGAACAACAGAATCACTTGCATGAACAAACACAGCTTCTGTCAGTAATTGTGCTTGCTTGCCCCAGGCATAAGTTTGTTACATATGGGAAGTGATAATACTTGGGGTTACAGTTCCCAGTTTCCCATTTTCCTTTCCCAGTTCACTCTTACTCATAGCTATGCTCATCCAGCAGCAGTTACATAAAATGCAGTTCAAAACATTTATAATCCACCTCTTGCAAACAATAAACCTCATCAAATTAGCCTGACGTGCTTTGTACTAGCAAAGCAATTTGCAGAGCTGCCACGAAGTATCAGGACTATTATTTGTCAGCAGTCAGCATGGCCATTTTTTCTGACAGCGTTACCGGCAAGTGCTTGGTTATATGAACTTACAGTGGCTGTCACGTAACTGAGAGGCCCTCAAGCAAAAGGACAAATACAGTGTAATTTATTTCCCCCACTTCTGGGGCTTAGAGTACATATCCTTCTCATTTGACATCATGAAGCAACATCAGCAATGGTTGAGACCACAGATTTCTACGGTGGTGTTCATCACACTCCACTCATTATGGCATTTTGGAGGACCCGCAACCCTGCCACTGCCTTCACTAACACGCTTCACTTGTTTTTCCATGTGTAGGTCTACTTACAGACTGTCCTTCAGGATAAGCTCTCTCCACATGCCAGCCACCAGCCCTTGAGAGCAAAGACTGTTTCTTTCGTCAATACATTTGTTTTTCTTTATTTTAAACCTCTGTGAGACTGGCTTCTTGCTCTCCTCAGTGGAATCCTGGCCCCATCTGCAGACCTAGTACTACACTTGGTTAGTAAAAAAAAATCCTGTGTGTAACTTAACTTGAATAGTAGTTACAACAAATCTGCTTCCTCATCAACCTTTTAGAATTATTATGTATGACTTTCTCTGTACGGCCATTTTCCACATCCCTGAAATAGTCATTTTCACTTCAGCACATTTCCTGAAATTGCACAGCAAGCGGAAGATGCTCAGGCCCTCAAACTTTACAGGTAGTCAACATGAGATACTATTAACTCAGGTTTACCTCTGCAGTCCTTGTGACAGATTCAACCAGCAGGTAGGTTCTACCAACCCGATCATTCTGAAAGTGTTTTTTTGACTGACAATTGTTTTCAGCAAACAAAAAATTCATATTCAGTTTTGCACAGCCAGCTTTGAGAGATGGCAGAGGTATAACAGCATGTTAGGGAAAAGAACACCTGCTTAATGTCAAAGCAGTACCTGCTCACTCGGCAAAGATCGTCATTAGTGTCAGCAGCGGATGCAGCCACTGCTCTGTCCTCTCAGCTGTGTTAAATGATAGGAAACAAAGCCAGAGCGCTGAGGTATCAGCAGGGGGGCACACGGAGCAGAAGGATTAGTAGGAAACATACACATACATTAGAAAAGATGCTGTGGAAGTTTTGCTACCATAAAACAATAAAAATATTTGTCTATCAATCCTTTCTGTTCACTTGGAACAGACTTGGAAAAAAAAAATCCACAGCTTACACTGAATTCCAGTTTAAGCACAAACTTAAGACAACGTCTTTTTTCCAAACCAAAATGCAACTAGGGCACTAGCTAGACTGGAAATATAAACGATTGCTCAGCTCAGGTCTGATCTTACACGGTCAGCAAAAATAAGCAAAGTAAGACCAGGACCTTAACCATGGAAGGAAAACCCACAAGTATAATATGATTCTTTGTTACATAAAATCTAGTGCATCTGTATGCGTTTAGCAGATTGTACTATGCTTCCTTCATACTTATATTTAAGGGCGAAGAATAGCACAGTATTTGAATTTAGCAAGCAAAGATTACAAGAAACTGAAAAAAATGTAAAGCCAGAAAGCAAGCAGGGCTGCCTGTGGGCTCTGTTATCAACCTAGACGACAGGCATTTGAAAATATATTGCTTGGTGATTTTAACATTAAGCTATGAAGAATCCTCCCCTGCACAACAGGACATACTATTTACACTGCTTTTTCCTGTGAATACTATTATATGCTCTTCTTTATCCCAAAACTCACTACAAGGCCCATATGCTGCATCGTATTCAAAACTCCAAAGAAGTGTCTAGCAGCATAAATGCCATGAATTAATGTGTCCTTTTCGCTGAACTGGAACAATCGCATATTTCTGGGTACTGCACATATCAAAGAGTGTTAGCCTAATTATCACTAACGTTTCTTAGTTAAATTTCTTAATCACATTTTGTAAAAATGAAAATATAAAATGCTCATATAACGTTACAAACGTTTATGATAGCTTTTCCTTTAAAGCCCTTCAAAAACTGCAAGACATTGTCGTGCCCAGCAAACTTCTGTTAGGAATGCCATCTTGTGGTTAAAAGCTGTATATAACAACGATTAGAGGCATATTTAACTAAATTTTTACTTGCAAAATATCATTTTTGCAGAAATGAGCTATTCAGATATGACCTTTAGGAACTGTAGAGTATTCTTTTATTAGCCATTCTCGATGAAAACAACTTGGCTTTCCTGTCCTCATCTGTATACAATGCTAATTAATTATGCAGGGAGCACTAGTTTCATTAGGAGATGAGATACATTTATTAGCATTTTAAACAGAAACAGATTGCTAAATGAAAAGTCCACTAAATGCCAACCCTATTTAGATATAATCTGGTTAATTAGACTAAAATGAAGAGAAAAAATATTTTTCTCTAAACACATTTATAGAGCAGAACTCTGCGAGCATATTTTACCTTCTCTGAGCTTCATGAAGAATTTTTGGTTGATATGTAAAAGGTCGAGTTTAACTATATAAAGGAAACATTGTATTTTTCCATTTGTCTTATATAGATCTTACTACGAGCTGAAAATGAATTGAAATGGCCACTGGATAGAACTTGCTCAAGAAAGCAGAGAGAAATACCAGGTAAACAAGAATGGAAAGAAAGGGTCCAAAAGCATCTAAGAAACTTTAAAAGATCTCTAATTTTTTAAAGCTTGGAAAAATAAGTAATAATTAGCTACCTTCAATACAGCTGACATTTGCATAGGCACTTTCCTCTGGCATATATTCATCTCATCTTCATAATGAAAGTATATATGGCCCAAACCATCACAACACCTATTGTATAATGAAATTTAAAACTAATGAACTATATCCTAATAGCCATGAGTCAAGTCAGGGTGTGCATTAGTAGTCCATTTGCAATTCTCTAGAGACAGAAAGAACAAGGCTAAACATATCCAGCAGCCTATTTAGCGCACAACTTGTTCTGTGTACTGATAGCACTGCAGGAGAACTGAAATGAGTTCACCATCTCTAGCACTCAAACCCCCCTGAAGCACTGTTCAGAGTTCTGTTAGCATGTCACTTACTCCTGGCCAGCCAAACAGGATGGCTGTGACTATTCAGCCTGACCTCCTGCACAACATGGGGCCAACTTGCCTGAATTAGTCCTCTTTCTATAAAACCACATCTTTCCAGCACATCATCTAACGAGGCCAGACTAGAGGAAACCTTTGCCCTTCTGCCACATGCCATTATCTCCTCTTGTAACGTGTCCAACTTCAACTTGGAAATCTCTGGATCACTCTCTGCTAGCTGGAACAGATCTTTATTCTATTATCAAATTTTTGCTCCTAAGGCAGTTCTAGGCAAGCTCTCTTTTCACTAAACCATGTCGATTCTCCTTATTGAGACTCTCATGCCAGTGCTTCTTTTTAATCCTTCTGTTGCTCTCATGACTCTTCTGTTCAGTTTTCCAGCATTACTGGAAATTGTGACTACTGGAGTTGGGCACAGAACTTTTTCAAAAGCTTATACTGAAGTTAAATATAGACAGCAATATTACTTCCCTGACAGTATTCCCATTTCTAAACCTAAGATTCTCAATGGTCCTTATTAAAAATAAACCATTTGAAAATGTAAGGGTATTCCAAATACCAGCAATCAAATATCTAAATAAAATGCTAGAGCAACAATTCCTGTGATGTAATTTTGTGAAGTCTGAGATACAGTTTTTATGGAAAATGTGTTCCTATGCTGCACAGGGAAAACGCTACTGCTTCTCTACTTGGTTAAATTTTGTAACACATTGTACATAAGCAAGTAAATCAGGTGTTTTAATAATTCTGATGAACTATTTGCCTATTAAACATTGTATCTCCTGAGCTATCAAGAAAATAGCCAGAGACCATCTTAAAGTTACCACGGAATAAAGACTTCTTGAGTAAAAAGGCACAAACAGCTTAGATCTACCTCCACACCAGGAGACCATCAACACCTTTACCCATGTTGGAAGGCAAGACCAAGATTGATGTATCTTAGATTGCTGCATTCTGAAAAATTGCAACAGCTTCCCAGTTAAGTGTGCTGAGCACATTCATGACTGAAAAAAACAGAGTAAAATTTAAATCCTCCTCAAGCTGCTGATATATGTTCAGAATTAACTGCTAGTTCTTGCTAATTCACTGAAATTAACTACTCATTTCTTATTGCTGTTTCAACCGTTCAAGTAACTTTTAAGCCTGTGATCCCAAAATCATATTCCAAGTGAATCAAAGTTGCTCTGCAACTGTTAACAACCAGCTCACCCCTCCACTGAATTAAGTATGAATAAGAAAGACTGAACTATTGAAGACTTTTTTTTTTCCTATTAATTCTTCAGAATACAGGCTTTCCAAGCAGCACCAGACATGCCTGTGGTGCAACATAAACAGAGTGGTTTAGACATTTGCTGGTTCTAATGTGGCTTTATTTTTTCAACATACTTTCCTTCCAGGATGATGAAAATTATCTCACTAACATCTGTCAATCTCAGCAAAGCAAATTACTAGATCATCTGCTATAACTTTAGTAAATACAGCAGGGTACATCTTTCAAGATTTAAGAATATCAGATTCTGAAACCGCCTCTTTTAGTGGATTTTCTTTATATCATATTGATAAGGAATTACAAACATATTTGCAAATAAAGTGATACAAGGTGGATCCTGTGGTATTTATTTAGAAAAACTAGAGTGGATACAAATGACTAATGCATATTTCAGGCATACCAAACATGACATACTTAATAACAACTTGCGTCCTTGATGTCCTTAAAGAGCAAAGCTGAGCTCCTGAAAAACAAGAATCTTCTTTCTAGAGTTCCATTTGCTAAAATATTCTGTCATCTCAAAAACATAAACAGCAATTCTCTCTAAATGGTAAGGTAAAGAAAACAGAATTATCTTCTGAAATCATCCCTATCTGCTTTATTCACCCTTTCCCTCAAATCAGTCTCTGAGAAGCACTGAGAAGCAGGACTAAAGGTAAGCAATGAGCAGCTGGTAAGTCTATAACTAAAGTATTTTTCATACAAATATCTTTATAATTAAAAGTGTAAGTATAAACATTACATTTGTCCTTACATTTTGTGTTAAATTTGTCCTTATGATTTTTCATGTAGTATCCGTGTTCAGCAAAAATTTACCTAAAGAGAAGAATAATAGCTTAACTAAAGCCATGCTTACTCCAGGTCAACAAAGCTAGTGGAAATGTGTATATACGCATGCCCATAGTCTCTGTAAACCTGGCTTATATTGATTTAGACTGCACTATCCTATCTTTAGACAAACCAAAGCAAATTCTGTATACACCAACCCGAACTGGCTTAAAGAATTCTGCTACCCATCACCACACAGATTTGCTTTTGTTTATCATTAGTAAATAATTTTTACCTTAAGTTAATAGAAAATATTTCATGACAACATTCTGCAAAAGCAAAAAAAAAAAGTGTCCACTTAATCACTAACATCTTTTGAATCTTTCATACTACTGACAGTGGGGGAAATGTTTGTTGAATCACAGTATTTTGCTGCCTGACATTCAGAAAAGCTGGTCTGGGAAGGCAGAAGGATTTCTTCCCTCAATATCCTACGCCCCAACAGCCAGCTATACTTAAGTATGTTGGAAGTTTTTTCTCTGCCGTTCCTACAGGCCCACCTGGCCCAGGAAAGCCAGAAGATTGCCCATGACAGCTACCACAACCTGGTCACAAATACCGGGTACATCCCGGATCACAACACTATTCCAACATTTTATAGTGCCCATTACTAGAGCCCACAAGCAGATGTGGTGCATAAAAATAGTTCACTGAAGTTAAAAGACAGTCCAATAATTGTCATTTTCAAAAAATAACAAAATACTGTATTATAAAAGCCTTTAGACATTCTGAGAAATGTCCTAATACCATATATGCTCTTTAACCACTGCCTTTATACGCCTTAAGTCCACACGGAAAGCCCGTAATTACACACAACTCCTCTTTTTTTTAACTTACTCAATTTGTATCAATTGCTTCCGTGGCTCATGTGATATGAAAACAGCACCTAGAAATTTTACTAATACTTTCTCCTTCAAACCAAGCTTGAGTTACTGCCACGAACTTTGAAATATTGATTGACTGAGTCATGCCAAAATAAATTCTCTACTAATTTAGTTCCAACTGTTTTATTTAATAATGAGCTAAGACAAGCTAGGGTGTTGGCTTCTAGCCTAAACTTGTTTAGAATCTCCACTTTCCTCTTCCAGGTACTTTTTGTGAAAACAAGCTCTTCTTTCCAGAGATTTCTACATAGTATTGTAACAGCATGTGACAAATTGCCCTATGATGTCAAATAGCATTAAGCCCCACGGAACCAGGTACTGCACAATTTTCAAAGAGTGTCATAATACTGAAACCAGTTCCTGTTCCAGTAATTCAATCCAGGCCATTGTGCTGATTTGGAGATTTCTGATGTTTGGGTTTGTTTGTGGTTGTGGGTTTTTTTTAGTATTTAGAATTCTGGTTTTGTACTCAGCACATCCAGAAAAAGTGTTAAACTTTTTCCACTTGGAACTACTGTGAGAATGAAATATACAGAAACACAAGATGGATGTGCACTTATCACCTACATAAGCAACGCTTCTTTTTTGGCAATATATTTATGCGACTTTTCCTTACAGAACATGGAATATTTTTTTAATTACTTATTTATGATCTTTCTCATGTTGTGTCTGGAAAAGAACAAAAATTCCTCTGCCCTATGAGGAGAGACTGTATGAGTTAAGTCTTTTCACCGTGGAGAAAACAAGGCTCAGGGGACGCCTCATCACAGTTTGCCACTACTTAAATGGTGACTAGAAAGAGGGTGGAGGCTCTTTCTTCACGAGGAACCCCATGAAGACAAGGGGAAATGGGTGCAAGTTGCACCAGGAGAAGTTTTATCTTGATACAAGAAATTTTTCACAGTGAAGAATACTCAGTCATTGGAACAACCTTCCCAGGGATGTGGCAGAGTTCCCATCACTAGAGATTTTTAAAATATGGCTGGGCAAGGTGCTATATAATCTCATCTAAGCTACCATGAAAGGTCTGGCCATATGATGTTCTGAGGTCCCTTCCAACCTGGGCTGTTCTACCATTCTGTGAAAATAAAAAAATTATTTTCCAAAGTTACTAGAGAAATAGTGAACAAGAATTAAGCAGAGAAAAGAACGAGAAAGGTCCTAAAAAGGCATCCAAGAATGGTAGAATCTAGAAAAGTATTGTGTCACACCTTTGTTATCATCTACACTTAATTTTACAGTAAAATGTATTCACTGTGGCAAAAGCACATCATGCCTAGGTCTCTTACCTGACACTGGAAAAAATTATTACTCTTGAAAATAGTTTTCTAGACGGTGTCTTCTTTACCTCTATCGTGGCAAAAAGCACAAGCAGAAGAAGCAGGCAGATAGGCCAACAGTTCAAAGGCCCAAATGAGTCCCGACATCCAGGAAATGCTGCCTCTCAAAGAGGCAGAAAATGTTATCAATTACAATCTCTCCTTCCAATACCATTCCTATTTGAATCTTGGTGGGAAACACAACCTCCCATAGCTGCATGTCCTCTCATCAGATGACTCTTAGCCCTTTACCTGTAGCTGCATGATATTCAAAACTTGCTAATACATAATTTTACCATTTCTCTTAGTGTGAAATTTAGGTATATTTTCTGTCCTTGCCAAACATAATCTACAGTTAGTAGAATACATTTGTCCACATGATCTCCTAGGGCAAACTGTTCTGTGTTTCTTGTGATGAAAAATAAAAGTCTATCATTAGCAAAAAGAGATTGCTAATATAGATCTATTTTAGGTTACACAATGAATACCTCGGATGGTATCACACTTTACCAACCCTGAAATTCATGCTTGACTTTCTTTGATGAGATGGCCAAGCACTTCTCTTAATTCATGCAAAGCAGGAATAGAATAGGAACAGAATGTCAAGGAAATTAATTTAAGAAAAATAGCAAAACAGAAGTAATTATAAAAAGAAAGCTACACAACCTGAAATAAAACACATTCTAAAAACTTAGAATACAATAAATAAATAAATAGTGAAGTCTGGTTCTTACTTAATCAGAATGCTGCTACTGCTATCAAATTCTTCGACAGTATTTAAAAAGGATTTGGAAGTTGAAAGTTCAAATAGAAAAGCTCTAGGGAAGAGACTACAACACACTGGAGAAGAAGTCACATCTCAAAAAATATTAAAAATATTGAACACAGGATTCTATTTTGCACAGGAATATATCTGAGAGGAAAAAAAGCATGAAAAACAAAGTGATCAGATTTTTTTTTTATATAAACACTGGCCTTACAATACACAAAAAACATACAAGATCACATACCACCAAACTGAATGGTTCAAGGATTAACGAGTATACCTCAATCTTTGTAGTGAAATCAACCCTCATTAGTAACATGTGAACATCATTACAATATCTTATTATGTTTCAGTGCCCTGAGTGAAATCAGTTGAAGCTTAACTAATCACCTAAATAATCACATAATTCTTGGAACAAAACAAGAGCTATTAGTTTCAGAAAGGTCAGGCTTCCCATTCTTCCACAGAGGATGCCTTCAGGCTTGTGAAGGAGCCGGCACTACTGGCATCTCTCCCATGTATGACCTGCAAAAAAGTATTCCACTCTTCTACACTCTCAATTCACAACCTTTCACCACAACTAGGAATCTCGCACACGTTACTTATAAGCATCGTTGAAAACTCAACAACCGAGTATAAAACTGCAGGCTTTACGCTGTGGACTGGACACAGGCCAGACGAATAATGACTTTATTAAAACATGCAGCTTGTTAAGAAGGTATCACAGTTGACATAGTGGACATCTGATCAGTTGCTCAAAAAACTTTCATAAAATGGTTTTGAATTAAGGTTTCTATACAGGACATCAGCATACTCATGTCGGCAGCACAGACCTGGTGATCCTCATTCCCCTTCTTTTTTAGGGTCTCTAACAGCCCCCAGTGGACTGGAGGCAGAGGGCTGTAAGAACTCAGCAAGTGAAGCTGACTTACTGGATTCTGGTTTATTTCTGCAATCCTCAAGGCCCTCAAGATAGCAGGTGCAAACTTAGAATAATGAGCTGTAGATGAAATAATAATTGGGCAAGTTCTATCCTGTAATCGATCTGCAACTACTTTAGCAACAGCTGTGTGTGTATCCAAAATATATCCTGTAGTACTGTACACTGAGTGAATGGCAGCTAGACAGTCCTCCTCAGAGCACCATCCAGCCACCAAGTCCTGCTGAAGCTTTTCAAGTAGATCTTTCTGCAGCTGGAAGTAGCCCTGATTTTCCAGCTGGTTATATAATTGTGTCACCAGTTGTCCATCCTCATTAGCAATCAGGTGTAAGTATCGCTCAAGGTTGGAGGACTTCAAAATATCTACTGCTGGTGAAAAAGTGGGAATTAATTTTCTTCCCCTCAAATCATAAACACCTGTTCTTATGAAGTCAGTCAAAACATTGTTTTCATTTGAAGCACAAATACATTTTCTAATAGGAATTCCCATCATTTTAGCATACAAAGCAGCTAATATGTTGCCAAAGTTTCCTGTAGGAATGCAAACGTCTACAGGGCTTCCAAAAGGAATAATATGTTGATGAACAAGATCAAGGTATGCAGAGGCATGATAAACTATCTGAGGAAGCAGTCGTGCCCAATTTATGGAGTTTGCTGCAGCTAAAGTTGTTCCATATTCTACTGTAAGAAAGCCAGTATAATCAGAATTAGTAAAAATTTGCTTTATTGCTGTCTGGCAAAAATCAAAATCAGATTTAACACCTACTGACCAGGCATTTTCTTTCTGACAGCCAATCATCTGTGATTTTTGAATTGGGCTTACTCCATCCTCAGGAAAAAAATTCATCACAGCGATTCTCTGTTTGTCAGCGTCACGGAGACGACTAAAGCCATCTAGGACAGCACTCCCTGTGTCACCAGAAGTAGCTACCAGAACCAAGTAATTGCAGCTTCTGGGAATACAGTAAGCAAATATATGTGGCACTATCTGCAACGCAAAATCTTTAAATGATGCTGTTGGTCCATGAAATAGTTCAAGAAGAAACTGATTGCCTGCCAGATGCCTAACTGGTGCGATTTTAGAACAAGTAAAGTTCTCTCCATAAGCAGTTCCAATAATTTCTGTAAGCTTAAAAGCTGGAATATCAGCAGGATGTATGCACGTTTCTAGTATCACCTGGGCTCTTTCAATGTAAGTTGCTTCTATTAGGCTTTGCCATTCTCCAGCAGCGAATTTTGGAAGTCCTCTCTCAGGTACAAAGAGCCCTCCATCAGGGGCTAATCCCTCAATAACAACATCACTAAAATATTTATGAGAGTCTTTTTCCATACTCCTTCCAGACCTACTGGACCTAGTTGAAATGAAAGTTTCCAGTTCTGAGTTTTGATATCTCTTCACAGCATCAAGTACCTTCTCTGCTACAACCTCTGCTGCAATATCCCCTCCACAAAGAATGCGGACATCGTACCACTTCTTGTAGAACTGCTTCCTAAACTCAAGTATATCCTTGAAAGAAATACCAGGAGACTGGCCCACGATGCGATCCACTTTCATTGATTTCAGCCTGCTCATAATGACTGGCGTGGGCACATCCAGATACACAACTATTCCGTTTTTCTTCACATGCTGCATGCCAGCAGCATGCATCGGATTGGACCCAGTAAGGGAAATGACACTTCCAGATGCTGAAAATTTCAACAGGGCTTTTCCTTCCTCCTCTAAAAATTGCTCATTACCAACATCCTGCAGTTTTTCCGACACACTCATATTCCAAGTTGTTTCAAGGACATCATCATCCATATCTATGACAGGGCAATCTAGTCTCTGACCTACTATTCTCCCGATCGTTGTTTTCCCAGCACCTGGAGGTCCCATCAGGATAATATTTTTGTTTCCAATAAGAGAATGGCTTGAGAACCATGACTTCCATATCTGTGCAAACGCAACAGGTCTTGAAAGCATCAGTTTTAAATACACATTAGAAAGACTGGTTTTGGTTATTAGTCTTAAAGGCCGATACTGAACAACTTGAAACATCTTCTTCTGCTGGGTTGTTCTGTTTGGGTTTTTTTTCAAGCCAACTTGACAATCCACTTAACTGCTTCAAAAAGGAAAAAAAAACACAGTAATTAGTCCTTCAGCAACCATCTAGGCAAAAACCTAAATAGTATGAAATTCAGAACAAGAATTCAAATGTAAGTCTGGTTATGTTTTCATTGGTGCTAGAGAGGTATTTTTCAGCATAAGACTCATTTCCCTCTTCTGAACAGTCCCAGCTCACTTCCACTGACAAAGCCAACTTCAAAGAGTCCATGTCCTCAGGGTAAACAAAGACATCCAAACCTGACACTACAATACTATTTGCAAGTAACAGTGTTTATTAGGAATTCAAAACAAATTAGTACCTCCTCTAGCAGATTTAAGTACACAATTACAAGTAAAGGAAATTAACTAAATTACTTTCTTGTAACCAAATCATTAAGAAAATACGCATTTGTCCCACCTCTTAAGATACCTTTGATTTCTTATACTTTCTTTCTAAAGAAACAAACACAAGGTTCACTTTACACAGAAAACTCACTGAGTTGCGTAACAGCAAAGCTAGAAGAGTTGCATCCAGTTCTCTTCTGAAGAGATGGGAAACCAAGGAAGTGATCTGTGAAAAACTGCTGTAATGGAATTGTACTGAGTGTCGTTTGTGAGGAGTGAGAGAAAAAGGTGTCACGAAGGCACTCAAGTAAAAGAAGTCACTTTGAAAGTTAGATCTCCAACAGAGATGAAGTAAGAAGCTTTCAACGTTGTATTCTGCCTGCTTATAGAAATCAATACCAGCATCAGCGCAAATTGCAGCACGTGGTTTATTCATGATGTTTAGGGCAAAGGGGGAATGAGTCTCAAAATCTCCATAAAATTGGTGGTGGTGGTGAGAAACCCAAACAAATTTGCACAGTGAAAGCCTACAGAGACATTGTTCATTTTAGATAGGCAAACAAGTGTCATTTTGTTACTGCTAATTTTTCACTGTTTGTGACTAAAAATGCTTAAAAAAAAGCGACACTGAACTTCTTTTTAGGAAATTAATGAAATTTTAGATGCAAAAATCCAATTCACGGTTGCTCATCAATTCTAAAAGTAAGAACTTCTATATATAAAAATATATATTTGCAATGTATAAAAAAGCAGCATTTAAAAAATTTATTACTTTTAGTTGCTATAGTATGCAAAACAAAGAGATGATAGACTAAGCTGCAAGTTGTACTTCCTTTTTCTCCTGGCACTGCAACACATAACCAAAATGGCAATCAGAAACTTTTAATAACTACATTTTAAAGACTTAGTCTAGCTGTTAGCACTCCAGCATTTGCTTTGCAATGTTTATGGAAATAATTTATATACTAGCTACTTTTACCCGCAAAAAAAAAATGTAATGAGAAAGCATTTCCCCACATTAATGAAGACAGACTAAATACAACAATTAAAGGAATTCACTACAGATTAAGTTCCAAAAGCCTCCAGTTGTTCAGCACCTTTTCTCTAGAGGCTCTCCAGCCTAACAGCCTTTTATCACTGTGAAGAGCAGAAGGTGGCCTGGAATTGCAGTAAAAGGCAGGTAAGCACCCAATGGGAACTGCATCACCTTCCAAGGACCTACTCATGACTAATCCATGTTTACAGTTGTCACATCAGTCCTTTAAAGGTGCTAGTGTTCCCCACATAGAGTGCATAATGTCAAATGACTCCAGAGACATAGGTCACAAGCTTCAAAAATGGCACGGAAGCTCACATTTTGGAAGCGCAAACCACAAAACCAAAGGCTCTTCCCTTCCAGATGGTCCTCGCTCTAGACAGTGCTCTGCGTTTCCCAATCTGTCTTTCAGACTATACTTTACCAAACTATGTGTCCATATACAAAGTCAAAGTACTTTTAACAATTTAAATCTTTGCATTTGCTCATTTCCGCATGGAGAGATGAGCTTGCTAACAGGAAGTCTCTGTGTTTGCACCCAGTGTTGTGACATGATGAACATACTGCAATTACAAGGCATAGATCAAATAAAAAGCGGGCATGTCATACTGTCTATTTTTTCTCAATTCTTGTAAAGTATTAGGCAATCAACCTGTGTAGATGTAATGTAAGGTTTTTTTCTGTAACAGTTACTAAAAAGAAAAAACAATCTGCAAAGCGCAGTTGTAATATTCAGTATCGTTATAAAGCTGTACTGCAACAGTAATGCACTCTAGCTCTGTAAGAAAGTATTCACTACAGGGCCAGAGAGAGATCTGTATATTAAACTCCCACATGTAAACAAGTTACATTCAGGACTTAAAATCACTAAAATATTGTTTCTCAATTTTTTTCTTTCCTGAGCCTAAGAATCACTTCAAGCATTATCCGTGAACTAAGGGACTACAAACCACGCCAAGCATGTGACCTACCTACCATGTTTAGCTGCACTACAGATTCACTCTGAGGTGTGGTCACTTGGTATGCACTGTACAGCTGCTGGATATAACATCCGGACGGCTTGACAAACCTAGGTCGCATGCGTTGTTTGAAGTCAAATTAGTTAATTTGGCGCAAAAATTTGCAGGGAATTCCTTTACTGAGCTACCCAAGTTCCACCTATTTCAATGCAATCTAATTTTGTATCCCCATAAAGTACAGGTACACAGAATCACAGAACGGCCCAGGCTGTAAGGGACCTTAGAGATCTAGGTCTAGGGGTGAACTTGCAAGTAGGGTTAATGGTTGGACTCGATGATCCCAAGGGTCTGTTCCAGCCTGGATGATTCGGTGATTCTGTGATTTAATCCACCCTCCCTGTCATGGGCAGGGACACCTCTCAACTAGATCAGGCAACACATGGGGACTGAACGAGGATCGAACCCGTGACCTTGACGTTATCAGCTCCACACTTGCAAACACCGAATGCTACATGTCTCCTTGGAATAATTTTCTGTTGAACCAGCAAAACTTTACAGTAAAAACTGCTCAAATTAAGACTTTATCGCCAGTAGAGCTTACCCGTCTGGTTTGAACACCAAGGCATCCAAATTCTGGTATAAAATTCATGCCCAAAGCAGGGGAGGTTTCTGAGGCAGAGATTATACTCATACCCCCAATGAAATTTTAACTTTAATACAACTTGACCCTTCACTAGGATGCTGACAGCACCTACGTACCGTTAGAAATTATCCACAATTTTAACAACCACTGCCGATGACAATAGTTCTAGTGAAAACCAAGCTTTGCTACTGGTATAGACACAAAGTTTGCAACAACAGACAGTTAAAATCCAGTAAGCAAACAAGTCACCGGCAGCTCACAGCTGGCAAAGACCTTTAGGCAGGTCAAAACTGATAATCCTATTTCAAAACACAGGACAGCTTCCCTTTGACTTTCCTCAGAGTTTTTATGCAGAGAAAAAAAACAACGAATCCCCAAGCAAACCCCTCAATTCCTGCAGCGGTTCCCCCCGCGCC
>NW_009716896.1:1929-2189 GCF_000703405.1 Apaloderma vittatum | reverse complement strand
GGGTGCTCTCCTCTGCACGGCTGGAGCGGGGAGGAGCGGTTCTGAGTGAGCAACCTCAAGAGATAAAAGTTTCTGCAGTCAAGGGAAAGGCTCCAGAGCTTCAGGGTTGTCCTGCCTGGTGCTGGTCGCAGTGTGACCTCGGCAGTGGGCAAGCGGGGATGAGGTGGAGCCCTTGGAGGCAAAACCTTGTTTTTCCTGGCTCTAGGAGCCCAGCAACCCTGTGGAACATCTACCTGAGCTGCCATCCCCTCCGCACGCCG
>NW_009716896.1:0-1721 GCF_000703405.1 Apaloderma vittatum | reverse complement strand
TGGTAGCCCCCGGCTCCTCGCACACCTCTCCTGGCCCCTGCCCAGGAAAATCCTCCTCTCTGGAGTTATTCTGGGATCTGGTGAGGAGGAAACTCTGATGGAGCCGGAGCTGGGTCATTGCCTCGGAGCGAGGCACCTGGGCAGGATTTCCCCTGGCCAAAGAGTCCTTTGCTGCTCAGAGACGGCCCTGGCACGTCGTGCCCCTGTGGTGCCCATCTCTTTCCTGGGATCCTCCAGGAGCCAGGGCTTGAGAGCAGCTTGGCACTGGGCTCTGCATTCCCCTTCTTGGTCTTGGAAAATAAGGAAACTCAGTCTGGCAGGAATTTGAAACCAGTTTTTGAATGCGAGGTGTGCTCATGCCTCCTGAAGTAGGAGCAAAGCCCGAAGGAGACGCGATGTTTCGGGGCGCGGAGGTGGGCCAGTGCTCCCCGAGGCTGCAGGGCTTTGCTGGGAACAGCTTCTCCTCCCGAGAAATGGGAGATGGTCACAGCTCGAAGCAGCGTTATCCATATTTCCACCGATACGGGAGCATCAGCTGCCTTCCCCCATGGCAAAGCACAACGGGGTTCCAGCTGTGCTCACAGGAAGGCTCTTGATGCCGCCGGAGGGGCTCAGGGTAGAAGAGAAACAACCCTGGGCACGGCCCGCCTCCCTTGGGCCCCCGTGCGGAGCTCCAGGCTGTTTCCATCCCCACCTCTGGGGTGGGACGTGATGTGTCAGGGACATTTCAACAGCGCTCATGGGACGCACGCTCTCTGCTTTGAGCAGCTCACGCTGTGTGTTCGGACGCAGCGAGGACCGAGTGGGTCAAACCCTGCTGTGCCGTGGCAGAGGATGCTTCTCGAGCCCGCCATGCCCTTCGTGCTCAGGGGTTGGGGCTGAGCACGTACACCACAGCAGGGACACAGCCTGACTCCGCTCCTTCCTCCCCCAGCCTGGGTTCCTAAGGCTTTCCCAGACAAAGAGGGTTTTTGTCTGCTGGCTGCAGGGGTGATGCAGCACGAAACGCTCGTGCCTCAGTTTCCCCTTGCTGTACTCAGTGCTGTGCCCTTGCTCTGGCAGGCGTCAGCCTCGCTGTCCCCAGGCCGTGACGGTGCTCGGAGAGCGAGCACAAAGACAGGGGATGCGGCCGTTGAGCCAGAGGAAGTGGCAACTTCCCGTTGATTAAGCACAAAGCCCTGATCAAAGCTCAGTAAGCGTTAACAAACCTGGCTCGTCACCGACCTGCAGCTTTCTACTGGTTTATCCAGGGCAGCTTGTCACAGTCCTCCTGGGCCTCCAGCTTTCAGCGCTGCATGGACGAATCATAGAATACAAAGGTTGCAAGAGACCTCCAAGGTCATCAAGTCCAACCATCAAGCCAAGGCTACCATGACCAGGAGCCTCTGTTGCGATGGCCAGCGAGGCTCTGGTGCCCTCCGGCCACCCTCAGTGATCACGGGGAGCTGCTCTCCATGCTCTTGGGCTTCGTGGAGCAACGCTACTCGCTGGCTGCCCAGCAACAAGGATTTTGGCAAGGGGGTGGCTACCGCGATGGGGCCTCGGCATCCCAGTGCAAGGGAGCAAAGTTCCTGCGGCCTGGAGGTGAAAGAGTTGTCCAGGACACAGAGCAACGTCCTTGGAGGACGGTGGGTGCTGAGCTCTGGCTGAGTGTAGATGTGCCTCTCTGCAAATCCTGCAACATGCTTGTGGTTCTCCTGCCCCTCTGCTCTGCCCTGGAG
>NW_009716895.1:9287-10138 GCF_000703405.1 Apaloderma vittatum | reverse complement strand
TCCAACCCCAACATTCTGTGATTCTGTGAAGTTTCTCCTCATGTCGAGGTGGAACTTCATATATTCTACTTTATACCCATTATTTCCTGTCCTTTTACTGGGCACCACCGAAAAGAGAGTGGCCCCTTCTTCTTGACACCCAGTCCTCAGATATCAGATATCTATATAAATCCCTAAGATCCCCTCTCAGCCTTCTTTTTCCAAAACTAAACAGATCCTTCCCAGCTCCCCATTCCCCCCTTTTCCTCAGCGCCGCCCTGGCTCCCCCGAGGGCAGCGGGAGGTTGGCAGCGCACGCGGTGGGGTTCTGACGGCGGGATGCTTTGCCTTGGCCCAGGTTCACTGCATCAGCACGGAGTTCACCATGCGGAAGCACGGAGGGGAGAAGGGCGTTCCCTTTCGGGTCCAGATCGACACGTTCAAGGAGAACGAGAACGGGGAGTACACGGAGCACCTGCACTCTGCCAGCTGCCAGATCAAGGTCTTCAAGGTACCTGACCCTGCTGGTGGGAGCTTCACAAAGGTCAAGCGCCAGGTCCTGCACTTGGGCCACAACAACCCCACGAAACGTCACAGGCTCGGGGCAGCGTGGCTGGCAGCTGTCTGGCAGAGAGGGACCTGGGGGTTCTCACTGAGAGCGGCTGAAGAGGAGCCAGCAGTGGGCCAAGAAGGCCAACAGCATCCTGGCCTGTGTTAGAGACAGAATTGTGTTAGAAACTGGATTAGAATTGTATTAGAAATACAGGAGCAGGGAGGGGATTGGACACAACACTCAGGGGCACAGTTTTGGGCACCTCGATCCAAGAGATCTCGAGGGGCTGGAGCGAGTGCCACGGGGGGCGACGGAGCTGG
>NW_009716895.1:5972-8976 GCF_000703405.1 Apaloderma vittatum | reverse complement strand
GCGATGGTTTGGTGGGAGCTTTGCAGAGTAGGGCTCGTGGCTGGACTCGATGATCCCGAGGGGCTTTTCCAACCTGAATGGTTCGATGATTCTATGAAACAAACTGGGAGCCAGTCCCAGTTCACCCCGCAGGGCGGTGGCCGAGCTTGTCTGCAAATCGCCTCTCAGTCCTTCTGGCTTCACATTTCCGCTCTCTCTCTGGTTCCCCTCGTGTCAATGGAGCCCGGAGCGCCTTGTCCATACGAGGGAGTGCAGCCTTTTCCAAGGTCGTGGCAAAGCCGAGGGTGCAGTTGAGTTTTCTCGTGTTCTAGTGCAGTTTGTGTCACTGAAAAGCGGTTGATGAAGGTGCAGGAGTTGCAGCTCGACATCAGAAACTGGGCTTTGTCCCCTTAGAGCCAGCGTCAGGAGAAATTTCTGCCAAAAAAAACGTTTCACCTCCTTGTCGAGATGCTCTGGGCCCTGTTTCAGGGGCGTGGGGAGATGAGGGTGCTGGGGTTGTTACAGAAGTGATGCTGTCGCCGTAGTTAGTTATCAGTGCGGGTAGTCTGACCCCTCTTCCCTCTAAAGCAACAAGTGGGTGAGGAGGACGAGACCCCTTTGCTGGTTCTTGCATTTCTTGCCCGTCTATCTCACCGTCTGCTCGGCTGTTCTAATGGGAAAAATCTCCTTTCCAGCCCAAAGGAGCTGATCGGAAGCAAAAGACGGACAGGGAAAAGATGGAGAAGCGGACACCCCACGAGAAAGAGAAGTACCAGCCCTCCTACGAAACAACGATACTCACCGAGGTGGGGGCTCTCTTGCGCGGCGGCGTTTTAAGGAGACCTGGCTTTCGTCGGCAGGGGGGCTGTTCTAATGGGAAAAATCTCCTTTCCAGCCCAAAGGAGCTGATCGGAAGCAAAAGACGGACAGGGAAAAGATGGAGAAGCGGACACCCCACGAGAAAGAGAAGTACCAGCCCTCCTACGAAACAACGATGCTCACCGAGGTGGGGGCTCTCTTGCGCGGCGGCGTTTTAAGGAGACCTGGCTTTCGTCGGCAGGGGATGGCGAGGAGCTGTGATGTAGGAACTGGCTGCTCTGCCAGGAAACCTTTGGCCATGTCGTAATAGCTGCAAGACAAAAGCAAGATCAGTTTTGTCAGTGGGGGAAATGTTTCTTACTAGACCTGAGAAAGGCCGCTTGTGCCTGGAATTGGGTTTTATTTATTTTTTTCCCCTGGCTGTAGCAGATCATCTAATAAAAGCTTTTCACCTCTCCCCACAAGCTTCATTTTGCCCATGTGGCAACTGGCCGCTGCGGTTGTGAGCTGGCAGAAAACACTGTTGTTTCCTCCCTGGGCTAGCGGAGAGCATCCATCTCTACAAAAATACGATTGCCTGAGGGGTCGATGCTGGACAACCCTGGGGAGGGAGCCCCTGCCCTGCCCCGGGGCAATTCGGGGATGCTCAGCAGTGCCCGAATCAGCAGTTCGCGGGGCCGGTGGGCGCCGCGTGCATCACCCTGGCGCCGGAGCAATGCTTTAGATCCCTCATCTCACCGCCGTTGAATTCCACGACTTTTGGCCTTTGGAGATTGAAGAATGGCTAAATCTGGGCTTTGGGGCCGCCTGCGGCACGGCTTCCTTTAATCCCCTGCTTTGTTCTTTAATTCTGTTTTGTCGTCGGTTGTCGGGCAGCACGTAGCTGTGCAGATGGGCGCGATTTTTCGAAGCAGTCCTGTAACTCCTGTGGGTTTTCCTTCTCTAGTGTTCTCCCTGGCCAGAGATAACGTACGTCAATAACGCGCCATCGCCCGGCTTCAACAGCTCCCACAGCAGTTTCACCATCGGTGAAGGGTAAGTTGGGAGCAGAGGCTGCCTCCCTAATTGATTTCCAGAGATTTGTGCCCACGAGCGAAAGGAAGGGGCTGGTTCCAGGGTGTTACAGGCTGCTGGAAACAGCCGAAGGGGTGTCCATGGAGGGAAAAAATCAAATTGAAGCTCTTGAAGCCGAGCGCTCTCCTAGCTGCGGCGAAGCTTGACTCTTCCGTGAGAAGCTTGTGGCAATTCGGCTTCCGGCCTTTCCCCGGCACATTCCTCCCACCAACAAGCTGGTTGTTAGCACCGAGCAACCCCAACACCCTGTAGCTGTCTGTCCCTGTGTTTTGGTGGCCTTGGCGGTGAGATTTAGAGGGATCCCGTGCCCGGAGTGGCACTAACCTCGTGTTCTGCTCTGTCTGTCTCTTTTTTTTTTCCCCTCCTCCCAACAGCAATGGGTCTCCAAACCATCAGCCCGAGCCCCCGTCTCCGATCGCAGATGTAAGTCACACCTCCGAGCTTATGCTTGTGGTAAGGATGGTGCACAGGTCAGAAAAGGGGGTTTGGGGCTGGAGCCAGCAGCAGGTTTGCAGGGGGCTGTAGTTTTCGGGGGGACAGACTGCTCTGCTTCAACATCTTCAGGGAGTTCTAAACTTCTTTTTGACTCCTAGTAGGGAAAAAAGAGGTGAGGGGGTGAAAAATGTCCAGTACAGCCACGAGCAAGCTTCTTGTAGCTCGCCATGACCTCGCCTTACTGCCTTGATCTACGTGGTGCTTTCTGCTTTCCTTCCTTCCTCTTTCTCTGTCCCTCTGAAGGCTTTGAAATCAAAGCGTGGCCGGGCTGCAGCCTTTGTCCTGCGTGTGCTGCGGGGCTGCCTCTCTGGGGTCTCCCATTCAAGACTGTGGCTGCACACGCTGCCTGAGCTGACCCGTGCTCAGTGCTCAGTGGAAATGCTTCCACATCACCTCTGAGGCTGTGACCCTTCTTCCCCTCCCTTGCAGAACCTCCTGCCCACCAGCACGCCGCAGGAGGCCCAGCAGTGGCTGCACCGAAACCGCTTCTCCACTTTTGCTCAGCTTTTCAGGAACTTCTCAGGTGGGTTACGACGCTTCGAGAGTAAATCTTACGAAGAGCGACTGCAGGAGCTGGGGCTGTTGGGTTTGAAGCAGAGGAGGCTGAGGGGAGACCTCCTCACTCTCCGCCACTGCC
>NW_009716895.1:4183-5867 GCF_000703405.1 Apaloderma vittatum | reverse complement strand
CAAGAGCCTTCAGCCCTTGGCACAGGCTGCCCAGGGAGAGGGTGCAGTGCCCATCCCTGGGGGTGTTTCAAGGTCGTTGAGATGTGGGGTTGGGGGAGATGGTTTGGGGGGAGCTTTGCAGAGTAGGGCTCGTGGTTGAACTCGATCATCCCGAGGGGCTTTTCCAACCCAAGTGATTCGATGATTCGTGGAGGTCCCCGCTGTGTCTGCCCCTCCTCTGGGCCAAGTGGCTCTGCCTCCTCTTGCTCCCAAGGCCATTGTCACGATACTGTTGAAAATATAAATGTTTCTCAGGGTTTTTTTTTTTGGTAATGCAGTAAAATGTGTCTCCCTGAAAGCTCTGTCCTTCGTTTCTTACCTTGCTCTCAATTGGCAAACTAGTGGGGACCGTGGTAGTTTCTTTTCACAGAGCTCTCAGCACCCTCTGGTCTGAGAAATGCTGCTCGAGGGGAAATCGCTGTGTGTTTAAAAACATCTGCTTTTCTCTACTTCCCTGGTGATACAGCCCCTTGTCCAGGGTCACGGTGCTGGATAGCCAGCCATAAATGATAAGGTTGTGCTGAAACAGGCTCTTGCAAAACCAGTCTGGGCAAAAATAAAATACATCTTGCAAGTGTCCTTCTGGGGGAGGTTGCTGGCAGAAGCAATTTGGGAACGAGGTGAGCTCTGCAAGCACGAGGAGCTGGCCCAGCTGCGGTGCCCAGGGCTCCCCTGTCCCCGACTCTTTGGGCTGGTTTGTGTGACTTGGACTCCTTTTGAGATTTTACTTTTTGAAACTGTAGGTGCGGACTTGCTGAAGCTGACCAGGGAGGACGTCATCCAGATCTGCGGCCCCGCCGATGGCATCAGGCTCTTCAACGCGTTAAAAGGACGGTACGTCGCTTGCCTAAAAGCGGGTGGTGGGCGGTGGGTAAATTGTATTTGGTTCAGCCTCTTCGCTTGGCTCTTGCCAAGAGAGAACCGATTTCATTAACCTTCCTGAACCTCTTTTGGGCAAATTTGCTAACTTAGCCAGCAGGGTCACCACTCCAGAAACAATTTGGGGAAGAAAATCCATATGAGAGAGAAGCGTTAGAAATGAGCTTACTCTCTGCGTGTCAGAGAACCAAATGGGAAAGTCCTGCTGACACGGCACTGGTTTCTTCATCCTCTGAAGCGCCTCTCGATGGGATTACCTTCCCCAAAAAGGAATATTTCTTTGCGCCCTTCCCTGAAGAAGCTGGGAGGGTGTTTACTCAACCTCCTGTCTGAGCTGGAGCGTTTGGGAAGACGGGGAGGCACAGGGTGGGCTGGGCTGGGCTGGGGAGGCATCACCGTGGGTGGGAAGAATTCCAAGGGGGTTAATGTACCCCCACCGATGGCTCGGGAGGTAACGGGAAATGTGTGGTGGTGCTGCTCTGTGGGCAAGGGTGAAGGACAGGAAGACTCTGCCGGCCACCTCCTGCCCTGCAAAAGCAGGCTCTGAACGAGGAGGAGGAGAATGTTGGGTCTGAACAGTCCAGTTTAACCGCTCGGTAGCCAGCCAGCACCACGTCCCCGCGCTGGCTTCGTCCCCTTCTCTCAAAACTCTTGGCTGCACAAGCAAAGTGGGAGGCAACCGCGATGGTTTTGCTCAAGAGATGAGTTTCATAGAGTAACAAAATGGTTGAGGTTGGAAGGGACCTTGAAGATCATCTCTTTCCAG
>NW_009716895.1:3333-3861 GCF_000703405.1 Apaloderma vittatum | reverse complement strand
CCTCAGAGCCGAGCTTCTCCAGCCCTCTCATCATCCCCGTGGCCTCCTCTGCACCCGCTCCAGCACACCCACACCCTTTTTGTACACTTTTCCTTCTGAGGACGCGGGACGAGGAGAGACGAGCGTGGACGAGCACTGGCAGAGTGTTGGGAACAAGGAGGGGGTCCCTGAGCGGGTCGGCCGGTGCTCGCTCACTGCTCTGTCCGCAGGATGGTGCGGCCCCGACTCACCATCTACGTGTGCCAGGAATCCCAGCAGCTGAGGGACCTCCAGCAGAAACACGAGGACGGGGACGCAGTAACCAGTACTTTTTTTGGTAAGACCTTCGAAGCCGGGCACGGAGGCACGTGGCCTTGGGTTGCTGCCGACAGGGCGAGGAGGGGCGGGCTCTGCACACAAACCGAGGGGTGCCACGTGCTCCCCCTGGGGAGCCAAAAGCCTCACAGCGAACCCTTTGTCCTTGCCCTCGTCCCACCCAGCTGATTTTTCTCCGTGCCCACTAAATGGGCGGCTGCAGAATCTCGCGGT
>NW_009716895.1:2785-3101 GCF_000703405.1 Apaloderma vittatum | reverse complement strand
GAAAATCGCCAAAAAGGGTACAAAATGCTGCTGGTGGAAAGGGAATCATTCGAGGGCAGCATTGCAGGACGCAGCCCGGGCGCTGTGGAGGTCGTGCTTTGGTAGCCCAGGGCGTGCTGCAGCCGTGACACGCTGCTGCTGCCTGGAGATTCCACAGCGTGGGCTTGAAAAAGTGATCGTGGCGAGAATTGGCCACAGTGGGGCGGGTGTTTAACCCGCTGAAAAGCAACACTGGCTGGATGGGGCTGAGCATGGTCCCTTCCCCACAGGGTTGGGACGTTCGTGGGCAGAGAGCAGCCCCTCGGCGGCGTGGCCT
>NW_009716895.1:0-2683 GCF_000703405.1 Apaloderma vittatum | reverse complement strand
ACCCCCGGCCAGAGCAGGTTCACCCAGGGCAGCCCCACAGGAACGATCCAGGCGGGTTGGAAAGTCTCCAGAGCAGGAGACTCCACCCCCTCTCTGGGCAGCCTGGGCCAGGGCTCCGGCACCCGCACAGCCAACAAGTTTCTCCTCATGTTGAGGTGGAACTTCCCATGTTCTAACTTAAACCCATTATTCTTGTCCTATTGCTGGGCACCACTGAGCAGAGATTGTCCCCTTCCCCTTGACCCCCACCCCTCAGATATTTCTCTACGTTCATAAATGCCCTGGGAGCTGTGTCTGGTGCTGACAGCTCCTCTCCTGGCAGTGTACCACGCCATTTATCTGGAGGAGCTGACGGCCGTGGAGCTGACGGAGAAGCTGGCGCAGCTCTTCAGCATCTCTTCCCAGCAGATCAGCCAGATCTACAAGCAAGGCCCGACGGGGATACACGTGCTCATCAGCGATGAGGTACCAGCCTCGAGGCGCTCCTTGTTTTCGTCTTCTCGCCCTGGGTTGTGTCTGTTTGTGCTCTGAGCTCTGCTCTGGAGGTTTCTCGCAACCCTGGGGACCAAATCCCGGGGGCAGCCCTTCGGGAAGGGCCCTGCTCGGTCGCTGCTGGTTACCGAAGGGTTGGAGTTAATCACTGAAACCCGTAGACCCGTGGATCTTGGTGCTCGGGGACGCGCTCTGCTGCTGGGGACACCTCGCTTACACCCGGCTGGTTTGTCAAGCGTGAACAAGCTCTCCTGAGCCCGTCGGGGCTGCGCGTGCACCCTCCTTCACGCTTGGGTTTCTTCTGGCTTCGCTGTAAGAACAGGGAGGGGAATTGCTGTGGGAGGACTTTGCTTTCAGACCTGCAATCCCAGAGTTCGATGGTTTCTCAGCTTGCTGCTTCGCTCGGGCCTTCAGTTCTGGAGAGCCGGAGGATGGAATAAATACTTGTGGCTGGTGCCTTTCCCACCTCCCAAGAGCACCAAGCTCCCACCTGAGCCCTTTCAGTACTCTCTAAATCTAAATCTAAACGACAGAACACGAAAGCCTTCACGTAGGGCTGTGAAGCGCTTTGCTGGGTTTAAACACCGCCTCAGCTGGCTTTTGTGGCTTCTTTCAGATGATACAGAACTTCCAAGACGAATCCTGTTTCGTTCTGGACACCATGAAAGGTGTGTGGCTGCTCAGGCTCTGTCTTCCCTTTTCTTTTCCTACTTCTCGGGGGGCGTCTCGTGTTTGCTCCGCTCCCTCCAGCGGATCCCTTCGCTGCTGCGTGTGGCTCACAAGCTTTTGCTTCTTTCGCAGCTGAAACCAATGATAGCTACCACATCATCTTAAAATAGGAGGGGACGAGACGAGGAGCACCCACAAGGACGCGAGCAGAGATCTGGGAACTCCTGGGCACCCTCTGGAAAGACCCCGAGCTGTCGGCCCCTCGGCTGTCTTTCTTGCAGGAGACCTCCTTGCTCCGACGGCATCCAAACGGCCGGTGGGGGTGACGCGCCGCTTAATTGCTGGAGCTCCGAGGCTTGAAGTTACCAGGTCCCACTCGTGCAGCCCTCGGTAGAAACTTGCCCTTGGGACCCAAGACCTGTGGGAGGGCTTTTTTGATTTCCTACGCCAGGCGTGCTCTGTGCTTCTGAGCGGCATCGGCTCGCGTGACACTCGCGGGCTGGCGAGAGAACATGAGTTCCACTGGCCCAACGAAGCCAACCGGCCCTCGGGCACGTGCTGAGCTGAGCAGGTCTCAAATAGGCCACGCGCTGTGCTGCTGGAGCGGTAGGCTAGGGCTGGGAGGGGCTTTCTTCAAAGGTTTTGTTAAGCTTTCATATAATGTGACAACACACCTGGTTAGACAAAGCTGGTGAGTTCATTTTTCTCCTCTCCACCCACCCCGAAGTGGAGTTGGTCGGGTGCGGTTGTGGTGCCGTCCTCCTTCCCTCGCATGCAGGAGGTCGTCGGGGACCTTCTAGATGGATTTTGGTGCACAAAGCCGGAGCAAACGGTGGAGTGAAACCGAGTTGGATAAAGAAAAAGTTAACCAGCTTGGTCTGTGGGCTTCTTTTCTGCGAGTTTTAGGGAAAAAAACAAGACTTGGCGCTCTCTGCTGAAAATCTTGAGTGCTGCTGCCCCTTTCCCCACCTCAGCCTCTGTAGCTGCCCCAGCGCTGCCCGGTGCCCTAAGGGAGGGGCTGGACAGCAGATTCCAAGGGTTATCGAAAGCTTTTGGACCTGATGGTGACAAAAGTGCCTCCGTGCAGGTTTCCAGGACAGCAGTGACATCTCCAGGTGAAGGATCTGTCCCTCTGTGCACGTGACGGATCCTATTCCCCGTCCGGTCTCAAACCATCAGCAGTACCTGAGGCCGTTTTGAGCTGAAAAATTAGGGGAAGAAAAATAAAACGTAAAGCAGGGCTCGTAATTTTGAATAAGGCTGCAACACCATCCAGCCCGAGGCAGGTGCTGCAGGTCCTGTCGCAGGCCGGGGAGGACCTGGGGGGTGCGTGAAGGCGAGGGCGGGCGTGACAATCGCGATGACCACGTCCGAGATTAATCCCGGGAGTGGTCGTAGCCGGGTGCTGGCCATGGGCGTCCACAGTCCTCTCCACCTTGTCCGGCACTGCACGAACACCCGGCTGCTAACACCAGTGAGGAGGAGGAATCGCAGAATGTTGGGGGTTAGAAGGGAGCTCTGG
>NW_009716894.1:1469-3851 GCF_000703405.1 Apaloderma vittatum | reverse complement strand
GCGAAGTTTCAATAAAAATATACTTTTCTTCCCCCCCCTAGTTTGTTCTTTTTTCTTTGAAGTTCTGTCAGGATTTTTCTTTCTGAAACTTGTTTCTCTCCCCTCCTCCCAGTTTCCAGCGAGGGGAAAAAAAAAATTAAAACCGTTTTGTTTGAGCGGGGGTATTAAAAATGAATCGTTTGCAATTCCCAGCAGATACATAAAGTCTCCCTCCCTTGACAAAACTCCTACCTCTTCCAATTGTGAGTTTCAACAAAAACTTCCAATTTTTCTAAAAACACCCCACCGTTATGAAAATTTCCACTGTAAAAACCCCCACTTTGTTTGCCATTCCCCCTCTTGTCCCACCCTTGCTCCTTGCAGCCTCCTGCTCCCTGCCCCAGCAAACCAGATGGGCACAGACCTATGCTCCCAACCCAGCTGGACAGCCCGTGGGCACTGGGGACATAAGCCGTGACCCCCGAGTCCAGCCGGGGTGTCCCCCCGAAGCCCAAACAGCCTCTGGCCCCGGGTGGGAGAGCTAGGCTCGGCTCACAGGGCCGTCCCAAGCATGCACATGCACAGGCCGGCATGTGCCTGCATGTCTCTCCAAATGCCTCCCGGCACAACCCCCGGCCAGGTGTGCACCCACGCCCAGGGCACAGACACCTTCCCATACCTCCTCACTCACACGGCCAAGCCCCGCACCTCATCCCCTCCCCAAAACTGCAGCAGGCACAACCGGTCGGGTCCCACGGAGCACGCGTGTCGTGGTCCCCGACGCATGGCAGGTGCAAAACCTCAGCCATGAGGTCTTGGGGGTGTCTGTTGTTCCTCACCCCCAAAGCCCTGCACCTGCAGGCTGAGGCAGCTCCCTGCTCCCCAACCCCCCCAAAGAGGGACAGGCAGGAGCGGCTTTGCAGCAGCATCCCCCCGTTCCCCTTGGCCATCCCCACATTGGTCCCCATCGTGCCTAATTTCCCCTTCCTCTTGCAAGCTAAACCTGCAGCAAGCACCACTTCCCAGGGGCACGTAGATAAACAGAGCAGAACTTGTTGTAAAATCCAGATAAACAGAAAGGAAAAAACTCTCTGTGAACTCAAAAACCTTTGGGAAACCCCGGGCTGTAGGAGGCACACACAGCTGGAGATACCCACGCTGCTGAGGCCGCAGGAACTGGGCACAGGGCACGTGGTGAGTGCCCCAGCACGGTGCTCCATGGGTGACCGTGCCCCCATCAGCCCCTATCTGCGCAACACTGGGTGAGATGGGGCTGTGGCCGGCTACCACCCACCACTCTCTGTAGCGCTGGGGACAGCTATGGGATGGTACAGCCCTCCTGGTCAAGACAGGCCATTAAATAGAGCCATCCTGCACCTTGTTCCCGCTCCAAGGCTCAAGGATGCACGAGGTGCAGCTGCCACCAGTGCTCCGCTGCGCTACTACTGCAAAATACTACAAAAAAGGAGTGTTATGCCCCTCAACCAGCATCTCCCAATGTCATAGCCTGGGGGATCTGAGAGGAGTCCCCACCAGCCCCTGGACTCCACAGCCTGGTGCGTCCACATGTCCCAAGCAATTTATCCCGGGGCTCAGCAGCCCTCCGGGACTGCTCACGTGTCCCTGCTCGGCTCTGACGACAGCGCTGGACTGGTCCACGTGGCTGCAGCAGCCCCAGCTGTTTATGGTTATAGCCGAGTTAATAATTAAATAGATGCTGGATGGAGAGCAGAAGGGCTGGGATGCAGCTGGGAAGCGTGTGTGGCAGCGATGGCGGTGGGGGACAGCCCCTTCCTCCCAATGTGCCTGCAGCACGAGGGGAGCAGAGGGTGATTCCAGCTCCCTGGGTTTTTTGTGACGGGGCACTGCATCCGCTGGATCCCAGCCTCTCCCCGTAGCAAGGGCCCCATGCCTGCCTGCGCTCCTCAGAGCTCAGCCCCGTTCCCACATCTGGCACAGGTCTTGGCCGGGGAACTGGCAGCAGCTCGGGAGCAGGAGTGAGCACAGGGAGGCATCCTGGACAGCAGAGTGGGAAGAGCCTGGTGGGGACCGCGGCAGCTGGGGGATGCCCAGGTCTCTCCGATCCCTGCAGCTGGGACTCGGTGTGCCCACAGAGTACGCGGGAGGGATCCCAGGCGAGCAGGGCAGCAGAGGCAGGGCATGCTCACACTGACACCCGGCCGGGGCTCTGGCAGGCGCAGGCGTAGAGCAGGGACGCAAAAGCACTCTTACATAAAAAATAACAATAATAAAAATCTGCTAGCTCTGCAAACAGCACAGCCTGCATGAGGGGACAGACCGGCCTGGCACTTCCAAACCTCCTGGACTTGTCCAAAGAGAGGCGAGACCAGTCGCACCGCGCGCACCCCGGGCTACCCTTTCAGGTACACAACAGCTACCTAA
>NW_009716894.1:1151-1436 GCF_000703405.1 Apaloderma vittatum | reverse complement strand
TTTCCCTCCCTGTTTCCCAAAGAGGTGGTTCTCTTCCCTCTAAAGCTATGCACGTCCCGATCAAAGGGGGTTCTGGGGCAGAAGGGGCCCCCTTTTTCAGCTGGAGAAGGCACAGCTCCATCTCTTCTAGGGAGGGAGGCTTGGGGGAGGCTGGAAACTCAACGGTGAGTCATGCTGGGCAGGCGGCAGATCCTGGGGGCTCCTGGAATTAACCCTTCAAAACCAGAACCACTTCCACACACCCAGAGGCAGGAGGAAAGAAAGCCCAGGGGCTGGCGGAAAAAC
>NW_009716894.1:372-894 GCF_000703405.1 Apaloderma vittatum | reverse complement strand
GCAGGCAAGCTTTGGCAGCTCCTGCTGGCAAGGGGTTTCCCGGTGGCACCAGCACCAGAGAAATGCCCTGCAGTGTTCCCACGCTGTCCTTGAGACATCGTCCTGTAAGAGCTCAGTCCCGGCCTGGCCACCCGCAGCAGTGTGTCCCGACCCCTCTGGCAGCAGCCTGGGGCCAGCCTGCCAGAGCTGCAGTGTTTTAAGGCTCCTCAGGAGGCTCCAGGTGGAATCTCTCATGTTACAAGACTGGTTCATTTTACAGCCCCTTTCCTGGCCTGGGATCCCATGGTGGGGAGGGGGTGACACGCAGCGTGGCTGCCCAGCCCCAGCATCCCACATCTGCCTGCTCGCCCCCTGAGAAAACCTTCACCTCTCCAAGGAGGCAGGCACTGCTGCATAAAAGGAAAATCAAAGCACAGCCCTCAACACCCAGCCCCGCAGCTCCAGAGACTCTCATCCCAGCTGGAAGAGCACTCCAAACCACAGCAGGACCCCTAGCACCCCCACAGAGATCTGCATGGCTGG
>NW_009716894.1:0-218 GCF_000703405.1 Apaloderma vittatum | reverse complement strand
AAGCAGGGAAGTCTCCGCCGGCCGAGCCCACCTCCTGCCAGCCCCTTCGCAGTGCTGCTGAGCGCTCCAGAGCGGCTCTCCGAATATAGCAGCATCAAATAGCTCCATCAATAATGCATCGCTTCTGCTTCCTCTCACTGCCGTGTTTTCGTTGCTAACATGCGTGTCCTTCCTGTCAGTGGCCGCCTCCTCCCCGCCGGCTAGGCCAAGCAGGGACA
>NW_009716893.1:3639-4210 GCF_000703405.1 Apaloderma vittatum | reverse complement strand
GCCGGGTTTGGAAGGGATGTGTCGAGTTGTTGCAGTCGGTGCAACCGGGCAGCTCTTTGCTTCACTTGGAGCCGTGTCTCCGAGCTCAGCTTTGGGCTGGGTGAAGGCGCAGCCTGCAGCAGAGCGTGTCGCCGGGGCGTGCTGAGGGAAGGGAAAGGTCCTCTGGCGTGGAGGCTCTGCCACAGGAGCGTGTTTTGCCTTTCAAAGCGCTGACAAGTTTCCTTCGTGGGCTGCCTCTGTAACACCTGCGTGGTCTCCTTGTCCTCTCAGCAGGGCAGCTCCAGAGACGCTGGGCTTGAGAAAACTGGGACACGTGGCCTGAAGTGGGGACTTCTGGGGACCAAAAGGCCGCTGGAGGGAGTTTGTGGCACATCAGTGGCTGGAAATAGCAAAGAATAAGAGATGTTGGAAATGAGGAGCTTGTGCTTTCTGAGAACAGAGAATTTGATAGGGACTAGAAGGAAGTGCTCTGTGCCACAGCGCTGGAAAGCGGCCGTGCTTTGCAATTGCAATTAACTGTTAATTGGTAAAACTGGTGAAACTGTTACTGCCAAAGCATTTGCTCTGAAAG
>NW_009716893.1:911-3607 GCF_000703405.1 Apaloderma vittatum | reverse complement strand
TGGCTTGAGGAGGCTCCGTGATCAGAGACCTTTGCCAGTTACCCAGATGTGATAAAAGGGAGTGACGCTTGCTGGGCCTTTCAGAAGGAGAAAACTCTTCCCTTTTCTTCCCCGCCTGCTGACCTGGGACGCTGCTGTGTCGCTCCTCACAGCCCTGCAGGGGAGCGGGCAGGGATTTCAGGGGCAGTCACAGGCTTGTGTGGAGCCGGGGTAACTTTCTGCCAGCTCCTGCGAATCCAGCATTGCTTGTACAGCTCTTCACGTCTCGCCATACACGAGTGGCCGAGTCATCCTGTTTAGCTGTCCTTGTCACGTTCTTTTTCACGGTTGTTACCAACGACGTTCCCTTTCCTTTTGCTTCTAGATGAAGCTCCTGATCCTGGCTGGGTTTGCCCTGGTTTACGTGGCTCGCTGTGAGGAAGGCGCCAGGCTCCTCGCCTCCAAATCTCTGTTGAACAGATACGCCGTGGAGGGCAAGGACTTGACGTTGCAGTACAACATCTACAACGTTGGCTCCAGGTAAGCCTTGCCCAGGCTTCTAACACGGACCGGGAGTACCCATGAGTGTGTGTGCGTGTGCCTGTGAGGGCGTGGGGCTGTTTCTAGGCTCCGTGATGTGCTGTTGCCTTTACTTCTTCTAACTCAGAGCCTACCAGCACTGCTTGAAGGTTTGACCCTGCAATTTGCCCTTTTTATTTCTTGTTCGGTCATCCCTGCGTTCCGTGGTCCCTGCTTTCCCCTCGGGGCTGCTCCCGCTGTTGCTCCCCTGTGGCGTCATTTCTTTTGTGTCGTGTGACGCCGAGCTTGCTGTGCACGCAGCCTCCCCTTCTTGGCTTCGGGAGCTCTTTTTCACATCTGTTTTCCCGCCTTCTTTGCAATTCTCTCAGCTTTTTCTTCCTCTTTCAGCAGTCTCACTGTGAGACAGCTTGAGTCTCCTCTCCCTCTTTTATTGGCGACTTTCTATGTTTCAAAACCCAGTTCTTCCAGCATGGAACTGTCATCCCTCTGACGCAGTCCCCCGTGAGTAGAATAAGTTTAAGACTCTTTTCTCCTCTCTTTCTTTGTTTAGTGCTGCTTTAGATGTGGAGCTCTCGGATGATTCTTTCCCCCCCGAAGATTTTGGCATCGTCTCTGGGATGCTCAACGTCAAATGGGACAGGATCGCTCCGTATCTTTTCACATGAAAATTCTTTTTACCCCATTCCTTACCCTGTTAACTTCCTGTAGCGCCCCTGTCTTCGTTCATTGTCCCTGAAATCCCAGCGTGCCAGACCCCAGGCAGGGCACTGAATGCGACTTCTGTTCTCCCTGAAGGTCCTGTGTGAAAAAACAAAACAAGAAGTTCCTTGCACACAGCTCCTCGTTTTCCTTCCTTTGATAAGACACGACCATTACCCTTAACTTACGGCTCTCAGAGCGAGCAACGTGTCGCACACCGTGGTTCTGCGGCCTCTCAAAGCTGGTTACTTCAACTTCACCTCCGCTACCATCACGTACCTGGCGCAGGAGGGCGGACAGGTTGTGGTGAGTTGACTGTTTGTAGGATCCTTCCCCAAATCGGAGAGCAGACGCTCCTGACTGTGCTCTTGGAGCCGCCTGTCGGGGGGTGATGCCTGTCCCTGCGCATTTTGACCCTGCACGGGCTCTAGTGTGAGAAGAAAACGTGGCAAATAGTCCTTCCCCTCTGCCTTTTTCAGGTTGGTTTCACTAGTGCTCCTGGCCAGGGAGGAATCTTGGCTCAGCGGGAGTTTGACAGGAGGTTCTCCCCGCATTTCGTAAGTACCTTTCAGTTGCAACTTGGCAACCCAGCCCAGAGGCTTTTAGCCTCGGTCACCTGGAAAGCTCCAGCGTGGATCGTGCTTAGTCCAGATCAGTTGCCCAGAAGAGCGCCACAGAAAAAACAAAGGGTTTTTGTCCCGGTGCCCTCTGTGAAGGAGCTGGCCCTGTGGGATTTGAGCCAGAAGCTTTGAGAGTAGATCTGCTGGCTTTGAGACTCGTCTGCGTATGATTTGCTTTGATTTCCTTTCTAACCATTTCTCCTTTCAGCTGGACTGGGCAGCTTTCGGCGTGATGACTCTGCCCTCCATCGGGATCCCGCTGCTGCTGTGGTACTCGAGCAAGAGAAAATATGACACCCCCAAGACCAAAAAGAACTGAGCAAAAGTTGAAACGCCACCAGCAGCCCAGAGCTCAGGAAAGAACAAACATCAAACCCACTCCCTCCCCGAGAAGAGCAGGTTTGTCGGCAGCGACTCACCAGCCACCCTTGCCAAGCGCTGCCTGAGCTGCGCTTCGCTCCTTTCAGCAAGAGGGAATCAAGCGCTTCAAAGGTGGTGACGTGTTGTCTTCTCCATTTCCAAAAAAAAAAAAAAGAACAAGAAAAAAATGACAGAAAATCCCAGCTGCCCCCCAGCCAAACACCCTTGTTCTGCGGAGCAGAGAGGCTCGCTCCGTCGCAGACCTGGTGCCGATGCAACGTGTCAACACCCAAAAGAGCTTGTTTTTTGGAATTGGGGCGGCGCTGCTGTGTTGGACTCCGTTCAGACAAATGGCTCTGCCTGCTGTGCTCTGCCTAAAACATTTTTAAATCCTGGGGGGAGCCGCCCTGTCCTCCAGGTGCTGAAACATCTGTGGGAAGGAGCTCTCTCCAGCGAGAAAAGCAGAGCTCCCTTTTGCTAGAGGCTTTTTCGAGCTGC
>NW_009716893.1:0-474 GCF_000703405.1 Apaloderma vittatum | reverse complement strand
GTCGTGACCATCTTGAGGAAGGACCTCTCTCCAGCGAGAAAAGCAGAGCTCCCTTTTGCTAGAGGCTTGTTCGAGCTGCTTCGTCGTTAGGTGGGGCGTGGGAGGTCCTGGTTGGTGCTTGTTCTCTAGGAAGCCCCGTTGTATTCCGGCGGGTGGGCGACTGCTGCGTTTTTCTGCCGTTTCTGGTTGCTCTGTTAAGGGTTGAGGTGGGGTGAGGTGTGGAGGGTTTTGTAGTGAGAGCCGCCTGCCTTTCTTTTTACAGAAGAGTCCTGGAGGCACCTGGCTGCCTTCGGAAGTGCCTTGTGGGCAATCTTGTGGCGCCTTTTGGGGCGTCCCTGGTGTCAGTGCATCCTAACCCCTTGGCGCCCCTTTTGGCACCCATCCCCATCCCGTCTGTCTTAATTCGGGGCCTCCTGAACCCCTTGGGGTGCTTCTCGGGGGGTCCTGGAAGCCTCCACGTAGCTTGTGCTGGCA
>NW_009716892.1:5543-5968 GCF_000703405.1 Apaloderma vittatum | reverse complement strand
CACCTTCTCCTTTAGGGGCTACACTCAGGGAGGGTTTGATTTATTTTCTCAGAAAATAAAACTCACACAACTCAACCCTGAAAGGGAGGACCCACGCCTGTGGGCTCGATCCCCTTTGGTACCTGTTGAGCCTGCCTACAGGCACCTGGGACCCCAAATCAGGCAATCCTGAGGTTTACTCCATAGCCTGTGTTCTCCCCGGCTTTGCCTCTGCCTCGCAGGGTACTTCTCGCCAAAGAGATGGGTCTCCAGCTCCCGGCCGTGCGTCTCCTAGGAAGGATTTCCACCTCCTGGTCTGACCTGCCTCTCCATGGGGCCGGGGAGGTGAGGGCTCTGCTCTCACTGGGGTATTTTGTGGGCTGGAAGGTGAGAGTCGTAGAGACGGAAGACGGAAAAAAGGTTAGAAGTTAAGGGAATTTAAGGCA
>NW_009716892.1:0-5526 GCF_000703405.1 Apaloderma vittatum | reverse complement strand
CTGCTGCAGGGGTTGGAGTGGCATCCCGGAGTTCTGCTCCGTGGGTCCTTGAGTTGTCTCCTATTAGATACTTCTGGGGTAAAAGGCAGACGCTACTCACGTGCAGAACTCTAGTGGAAACCTCAGATCTGGTTGAAACAAGGGATTTCAGGCTCTGATGCTCAGTTTCTAACAGGTGCAACCTAGGGACAATTACTGGAGATGGACATTAGGCGTATCTTTTCCTTGGGAACTTCCTTTGCAAACCCCAGTGCAGGCATCCAGCCCGGTTTGTGCAAGTGGATGGTCATTCTGGTGGGACCCCATCGCCAGCTTTGGCACCTGATCTTCACGTAATGCTCAGCCGATTTCTCGAATGTACAGTGACATTTCATTAAAACCTGCTATAATTGTCCAGGTCTGGCTGGTCTGGGCCACAGTCAGCCTTGATCAGCCTTTCTTGACCTTGTTACTATAATTACTGAAGAATAAAGGTGTGTTTTGAATTTGTTTTTATGGCCTGAATATTCTGCATACAAGATAAATAGTACTTGCTCTTGCATCTCATCAGCTAAATTTAATAATTAGCGAGCCAGCATTCAAATAATCCAGGAACCAGTACTGCTGGCCAGTATTTATGAAGCATTTTGTATAAACAATGTCAATTCATTCATTGATATCTGCAGAAATCCTTGTCACAGATTATTTTATCTAAAATCAGCAATATTGATATTGATATTGATATTTTACTGTATTTTGAATGTAATCTCAGCAAACTAAACAGAAAAAGTTAAAAAAAGTAACTATAAAGCAACTGCATCAGGTTTATATTGGTCACAGATAAAAGACATTGGGGAAAATCCAGACTGCACTAAGGAGAATGACATGTCTACCACAAATTTCACTAGGACCAGGCTTTTACCCAACTTTTTTTTTTTTTTTCATTCATGCTTTGCAATAAATTAATTAGTTTCTGGGCTCCGAACTCTTCAGAGGGTCATAAATCCTGATGAAAACATGCTCCCTCTTGAAGTTGCACCTGGATGACTTACAGTAACATTTTTTTTTTGATTCATGTAAAAGTTCCTTTCTGCTTAATAAAGTGAAAAGTTGAAGAGAATAGCGGATTACATTAAAATTTAATCTTTTATTTACATCTCATCAGTATTCTTGAGAATGCTCTTTTTCTGACGTGAGCTAATGACAAACTTAGCTCCTGGATGACCGGCTAGGACACATTATTTAAAGATACTAATCAAAACAACTGCAGAAGACATATTTAGAGATTCTTTTATTCTGATTTATTTGCTCTAATATCCTCAATAGCAGTTTTTATTACATCGAATAAGAAGTACCCAAGGCAAGCTCCCTCTAAACAAGCAGAATATGTTATCTTTAGCTTGTAATGAAGAAAAAAGATTCCTCACTTTTTGAAGGATTCAGGTACAAGATTGTGAGGTTTTAGGAAAAGGGTACTCTTTATGGGTAGGTATTTATTATTTATTTGTAGTTATTGCTTCCATACGCCTGATGATGTTTTGTCAGTCTGCAACACTCACACTTAAAAGAAAACATTAATTCTCGCTTGTGCTACCTTTCTATAAATTGGAAGGAGGAGAGTTAAGTAATCTATTGAAATATTTACTTATGATCGGCTGAAGAGAAGTAACAATAACCTCAGAGCAAGCTCACCTTAGCCAGGTATTGTAATACTTCTGACAAATATGCCTGCCACATGGGAGCACACCACAAAGCTCCAACAGAGCTGAACATCTAGTAGCGAACTAATACAAGTTGAAGCTGCAAGATGAGCCAATATCCCACCTTGCTAAACACCTCCTGCTGATGGCAGAAGTTATCCCAACCTCCTCCCTTGGACACGCCACCTGTGCTTGCTTTCTCAAAGTTTTCCACCCAGCTCTTTCAAGTTTTGACCCATGGTTTGCTCTCATCTCAGCTGCCTCTGACATCTGCAGCCGTACTCTTCAGTGTTCATTTCTTTTGACTGTTTTTTTTTGCTGCCATCTTCTCCAGTTCTATTTCCTCTGACTCAGGGCTGCAACAACTCCCTCATGCTGCTCACACTGTTACAAAGACTTCCCTTACCTCTCCTTTCCCTGGTCACTCTAAAGAAGAAGATGCCTTTGTCTGTCACCTTCACTGTGACAGCAAAGGATATTCCTTTTCCTTCAGGTTCCGTCTTTGTAGGTGTTTTCAAAATGTCTTATCTTCACGTTTTTTAACATACCAGCATTAATTCAGTATAGCTCAGAGTGAGCCCCTAGTTTCTCAAGCTTCAAATATTTTATTCTGCTCTCCTCCCTTGCTTAATATTCCTACCAACACATCTGAGCCTTGACCTTTCCTTACTGTCCTTTGAATAAAGCCCCAGTCAAGTCTTACGTAATTTAGAACAATGTAAACTCCATCGATAGATATTGTTTGTCCATCTTCCCTCTACAATTTTCTAATAGTATATGGCTCTCCTTTACCCATATAAGCACCTCCTACTGTGCTTTTCTCCTTTGCACCCCTTTTCTCCACATGGCTTTCTCAAGCAGTTTCAACACAACTGTTGTGATGCCATTGATAACTGTGTGTCATCTTATTCCTCAACTGCAGTGTTGCTATATGTCTGCCTTTCTTATGCTTTTGATACCGTCTTCATGGCCCCTTGATTCAGCTTGCCTCTCAAGCGTCTCCAGCTTTGTCTGGTCCTGTGTGTGAGAAGCTTCCTATGAGGTTAGCTGTACAGCATATTCCTCCTAATTTCTCCTTAAAGCTGACCTCTCCAATTGCACCAGCAAAACACTCCACAAAATACTGCACAAAATCAAGGCAGTTAGCTGATGGGCTGGGTGGCTGCTTATTCTGATATGAGTGATGGTTCTACTCTTTCCTCATCCTATTTGCATTGTTGGATTATGTGTTGTCCTGCATCGCACACGAGGCTTGCTCACTGTCCAGTCCCAGGACTGCATGCACAGCAGAGCTGGCTGAAAAGCAGAGTTTTAATTTGTCAAGATCTGAACCACACATACACTTACACATGCAAGCAATTTATTTTATGTATATTTGTATACATCTTTCATTTTAAAAAAATGTTTTTCCACAGCCTGGAAGTTTTTAGAGAACTGAATTCCTTTTAGAACATCAAAATGTAATGTTTCCAAATAAAATGCATGCCTTACATCTTTCAGTCAATGAAGTAACTGCTGTTCTTTCATGGATGTTTTACAGGGCAGTATCACCAGGCATCTACGGAAGCTCTCACAGCACGTGGCTGTAAGACACTTCCAGTACCCAAACTGGCCCAGGACTATGGACCACAAGACGTCATCCTAGAGCCTGGGCTTTGAATCCCAGCCCTGCAGCAGGTAGTAGGGAAGCTCGTAAAAAACATTTACAGGGAGCTCTGAGTTCATGTCTATGTTTTGAGTGCTGAATTCCAGGGAAGGTTCACCAGAGATAACTTTCAGGATTTTACACCCGGGACAAGTCTTCTGCAGGACACCACATGAGACCTGTGGGGCAAACATTCATCTTTTGTATGAAGATACAGTATGAACCATGCTCAAAGCATGCTTGGATAAGTGGACCACAAATGAGATTCTGAGACGCAATGTTGGTCCACTTCAATTTTGAAGGGTGACAGGTAACAACTGCTTCCCAACTTGAGATTATTCTGAGAGGTTTCAGAGAATTCTGACCATGGTCCTAAATGACAGCTCAAGTCCAAGGTTATTTTGCATCCAATTGCTTGTATATAAATGCTAGGATCAAACATAGCCTTTAGGCAACCTCAGGAAAGCAACAAGGCAGAAAGCAACAAGGTGGAAAGCTGAGGATGTGTGAGGTTCTTCTGATGAACCAATATGCAAGAGAAATAGATCCAGCTTTGATCTGGATGGGGGGGTCATGTAGTCACACAGCTGTGATCTTACCACATAGTTTGGGAATACGCACAGCATCAACAGCCGCTGGAAGGGAAGGGGAGATAAAGCTCCCTTCAGACCTTTAAGAAATCCACACTCACATAAGCAAATATTCTATCACTTTGACATTCTCATTTTACCTGCTCCCCCTGGTTTATCACAATGTACACCTTGGTGGTTCTACAGGATATATCCATTTTCTACCTATAGATTTTTAATAAATCCAAACACGGACCCTCTCAACAGTAAAGGTCACAGTAGTAAGCTCTCGTTGTCAAGCTGTTACTCGAAGAACAACATTCCTCTGGAAGGCAGAGACCTCTGAAGAAACATGCATGCACCATATATGAAAGTTGGAGTTACATATGTAAATAGTTACATATGTAAATTATTTTCATCAGTTTGTTAGTGCAGACAGCAACATTCAACTAAGATATTAATCTCATGGATATTTCTAGGGTATACTCGAATAGAATAGCAATACAAGAGAATGCGAAACTGTTGACATTACCTGAATAACATATCTGAAGTCTGAGCAAATTGTGTTACTTCATATTCTTTACTCTTATTCATTTATTTGTCGTTACTTCTATCCCCTTTACTTGTGCTGCTGTTATTTTTAGCACCCACTATCATCAGCCTCAACACGAGTGGGAAAGGTACAAGCAGTTGAAATGCACAGTGCTCCTCTTGGGACTCCATGTAAGTGACATCTACGCACTGTAACTCTCCAAGAAGTTCCAGGATAAGCAAGCCTACATTTGCATGGAGTTGTGGGTTGTGGCTGAAAATAGGCCTAATATTTGGAATTATCTGCAAAGATCCATCTGAAATTTTTCCTAGGGTTGGGATGTTCATCCTCTCTACGTCTGATTCATAGGATTGAACCTGTGCTGGAGCCTTTCCCTCTGGAATTACCAGACAGGGTTTTCCTCCTGCCATCCATTCCTTCCTTCCAGCCTTTCCTTCCAGCCATCCATTTCCACAATAAAAGGCTGTGAGACCATCTTCCCTTAGCCAGACTTGTCTGACTTTGGCCAAAGAGATAAGCGGTTTTCAGGAGGGGACCACCAAAAAGCCCTAAGTAAGCACACTGCCTCCTTGTGCGACTTTTTCTCCGTTAGGAAACCAGCCTGAAAATCACCATGCATGTCCATTGGGTGGAAAATCTGCCAGGTATGGGAAGAAGAAACATTCTGGCTATCAGCAATGATCTGGTTGAGCATGAACGCTTTGGTTTTTTGGGTTTTTTTTTGGTTTTGTTTTGTTTTGTTTTGTTTTTTTTACTGGATTGTTTTAAAGCTGGATCATTTTGACAGAACTAGGATGGGGATGAGGTTTTCCGCTATTTACATGAGGAAATGCGTGGGGGTCTTGTCCCTGTGGGATGGCTGACAGCCTCTGGGGCCGAGGCATGAGAGTCAGACTGTGTCTGCTTGCACCCCAAACCCAGACGTCCACGTGGCTTCACAGAAATGCTACCGGGGCATGCTGGCCTCCTGGGAAGCCGGCTGTGGCGTGGCAAAACACGGGCAGAGGCAGCCCCACTGCCCAACGGCTCAGCCTCGCTGCTCAGAGCTCAGTCCCACGGCTCAGGGGTTCTCCTCACCCC
>NW_009716891.1:43116-46407 GCF_000703405.1 Apaloderma vittatum | reverse complement strand
CTTAAAACTTAAGTTTGATTACAACATCTGGGACAAGTTAGAAAAACTAAACGGGTTTGGAGGATTCGGGGTGGACTTCCAGAAAGTCTTTCCGCTCCTGAGCTACTGGGTGATTTTCAAAGCGATGATATTTTGATTGCTTGACGTAGAAATAAACTGGTACAAGCGGTAAATAATCCTGTTATAAAAACAACCCTTGTGGTGGGAATCCAGGACTGATCAGAGGCTCCAAAGGAGCTCTGCTTTTGTAGCTGCTCAGGAGAAGAGAAGGAGCAGAGGGAAAAATAGGGCGCTTGCTTGTAAAGAGGTAACGGCACCTTGCAACCAGCAAAACGGAACCAGATGGCACCCACTGTAGAGCGGAGTTGTTCCACCCTGAAGGATGTTCAAAGTCACACAAAGGGAGTTCTGCTCGCAAATCCCATTATTGATAAACGGTTTCTAACAGGATTGGTGCTGCTTACTCTGACTGTGCTCGCCCGTGTGTGCACCCGTAGACACAGCTTTGAAAATACCTCTCGTGTGTTCAGCTCCTTTCATTAATGCCAAAAGCATTTTGTGTTTTCTGCTACACATCTCTTTTTCTCTGAACTTTGTGAAGGAACTGGGACCTTACCCCCTCAGTTACTTTCTTTTGAACGCTTAAATGAAAAGGGCTATTTTTTTTCAGCATTAGTAAACTCGTTAGTGGAATGAGGAGAGGTGTTTTCAATCACAGCTGGCACTTCTGAGCCTTCCACTGGAGTGGCAGGTACCCTTGGGGAAAAACCAAGCAAATAATAGATCAGTCTGGCTGCACATCAAGAGGACGGATGTGCTGTGCACGAGAGTATCACGTATGAAGCGTGCTTTGCATAGCCAATTGTCTTAACTACGGGTGGATTTTTGTTTGTTTGTGCAGACCCTTCATGCTTCTGCCGCCGCTGATGGAGTGGATGAGAGTGGCCATCACCTACGCTGAGCACCGGCGCAGCTTAACCGTGGACAGCGATGATATCAGGCAAACGGCCCGACTGCTCCTCCCCGGGCTGGACTGCGAGCCCCGGCAGCTAAAGTACGTGCACGAAGCTTTACAAGCAGCTAAAATCATTGTAACTTCTTGCACTATTCTTCTTACTGTATCTCACTGTGGCCAGATCTCAGAATTCTGTGCAGGAGATACACGTTTAACCTTTTAGTACTCCAAGAGAGAAAGAAACCTTGGCCAAACGTTGCAGCTGGGGTAGAAAGAATTTTTTTGTCTTGTCAAAAACGAGGACTGGGACAGAGAAGGATTGAAATATGAGTATTTGGGTTTTAAAGCCTCGGCCTTAATTACAAGATTAGTCTTTGATTTTTGAGATACCTTGATGAAAAGTATCCGTACCTGTGGAAATCTTCCCCTCACATATATAGAACAGGGATTTTTAATTAGTTTGCTTCATTAGCACATCATAGGCGTTTTATTCAGGTTTGTAGTCCTTTCAGCTGCTGTCGTTAGCACTGGGTTTAATATCGGGGCTACATCTTGAACTTTAGTACAAAGTAAGTTCTTGTTCCTTGCGTAAACTTTGTCCCCCATATACCTTTGGGTTAGATGAGTGGGTGGGACACTGCAATAACAATAAATAATACTTCTATCGTGCTCTCAGGCGGTGAAACGATCACCTGGAAAGATAAAACCACACCATTACTCTTAGAACTATTTTCCATGAACAGTACGAGCAGCAAGAGGCTTTTAATCAGGACTCCTGGATCCGGTTTTTTTGCTTTATGCCTTTTCCTTCTGGCAACCTTCTTGCTTTTTGCGACATCTCTGTCTCCCCGCCGGCGAACTGAAGGGCAGCACTTGTTACCCACAAGACCTAACGTGAGGCTTCAGTAGCGGCAAGTGTGCTGGTGCGATCAGCCGGCTGTTCTGTCGGCTGGAGCTGGCTCCTGCCTTTATTCCCAGCTCTCAGTTCCTGCCTTTCTCCCGAGATGTCGCACCCGACCGACGCAGAGCGCTGCCGATCTGGTTTAAAACTGAGTTACGTGGGTGATCCTCAGCAGTTGTTTAAACCCCTTGGCAGGTGATCCTCAGCAGTTGTTTAAACCCCTTGGCTTCAGACTGGATGGGACCAGCTTCATGGGTTTTCTTTTGGCCTCTCCTTCAGAAAGACTTTTGGTTTCAAAACTGAATCCAAACCTTCTGCTTCAAAAGCACCTTGCTCTCTCTCACGTTAACCCGCAAAGCACAGGTACTCCCTTACTTGATAGATCGTACAGCTTAAAAACCAAACAAATAAGAGGGCAGGGATTTGGGTGTTTGATTTTGCTGCCGATAGGAGCTAAAAGGAAACACTCAGGGGCAGCCTTTGTGACAACGGGGTTCATCCCAGCAGCTTTGGACTGAAGGCGTGATGATAGAGGTGTGAAATGAGAGTCTCACCAGAAACCCAGGAGGTGCAAAGCAATGTAGGCAATAAATCAGAGTGAGAAGCAGGTACAAAGAGCCTCAGCCACACTCCGGGACATTCAGTCGTAAGACAGTTCAGCTGCTGGGTTGTTAAGGGTTGGCAGCACTGGCCCAGGGAAGGGGCAGGTTAGAGGTTTCGATCAGGTTTGTTGTCGTTACAGAAAAAACACCAGTTCTGTAAGAAAACGAAGATCCTTTCACACCTTTTACCTCACAAACTGTTCCTCCGAAGGGACATACGCAGTGCGTATCCCCTGCGGGTGAAACGATCTCTGCTTTAAAGCAACAGAAGTCGTCTTTGTGGCAGAGGACAAAGGCCAAAGTTAAGCTCAACCAGGTCTTTGTTCTGAGCCGTCTTGCCTTAATTTTATCTTCAGAGGTCCAAGGATGTTCTGTGATGGGTGGTATGAGAGAAAGAGCCTTTCCTTTTTGCTGCATGGAAGATTTAAACAAACGGAAAATAACGATGAGAAGAGAGCAGCGCCTCGTTTCCAGTGCCCATCGTATGATCCTTTAAAGCAGTGATTTGTGTCAAGCTATTAGAGCACATTTAGGAGAGAAGGAGATCTTGGAACTAAGGCCAGATGTCTCTCTGGCTCACTGGGTGACTCTAAGGAAATTGCGACTTGTTTTTCCTCATGATGCACAGGCTACCAGTCATATAATGATGGTTCCTTGCAGCGGTGAGCCATCAGGTAGGGTATGGTGAAATCCCCGCCAGAGAAGTTGCGCAGAAGAACAAAGTGTAATTAGTATAACCTGAAATTCAGACCTCTAATATCTATTTTCTGACCCAGACTGCTTGGGCAGTGTCATCTTCCACAACTCTTTGTGGCTTAGTGGATGAAGCCTCC
>NW_009716891.1:39688-43085 GCF_000703405.1 Apaloderma vittatum | reverse complement strand
CGACGCTCTCAGTTTATGTTTGCCAGACAATTTATAAACAGCTTCAGTACTCACCTGGTAATGGCTAAATGAGAATAGAGCTGAGGAAGTAGGAGATTGTGGAGAACTGTGTTTCTTTTCCACCTACTTAAATATAAATGTAGAGGTTTTAATATTAAGTCATTATCACAAGCTTTTTTTTATTTATTATTTTTTCCTCACTACAAGCCAAGTTTAAATCACATAGTTGTAGTAACTGCTTATGAAACCCAAAGAGCATACCGGGCTCCAGCTCACCCTTCAAGCTGTCCCTTCCCAAAGCAGGACCTCAGCCCCAGACCCTGCGATGTCCCTTGGTCCCCGCTTCAGTTCCTTGGCTTTTTCCCCGGGGCACAGCTCAGCGTACGCGGGAGCTGCAGGAGCAGAGTCTTTACCCTGGGAAGCCTGCGGGAGTTTGCCTCTCCTCTCCACAGGATAACAACTCCCACGTGGAAAACCTGCTGCGGTCACAGCTGCCGCACAGCGCTTGGGCACGCGTGAGCTCTTCTTCCCCCGGCCCAGCTCGGCTAGGATGCTTTAACTTTTATCACGCTCGGAAGGAAAAAGCCACTTCGCGTCTTTCCCAGAAGAGCGTGCAGCCCAGCTGCCGCTGCGGAACAGCGAGCTGAGCCCGCGGGTCCCTCAGGAGTAAAACTCATGGACTGGAACTTCAAATTCTTGTGCCCGCGGGGCCGGTCGGTGAATTGTCCTCCCTCCTGTAAAGAGCACTGGGTGGAATCATGCCTGTTAGTAAAATACAAACAACGTGCAAAGGCAGTTCCCATCTCTTCGGAAGCTTTTGTTTTCTGAGCTTCACTGCGATGTCATTTTACTTCACTTTTTTTTTTTCCCATAGCATTCTTCTTATTATGTGTAAATTCTTATTCTTATTGTGTAAATTCTACATACTGTTGTAGCATCATGATACTGTACCAATTACTGGAGTAGAACAAGATGATTAATTTACCAGCCTAGCTGTAGGATTTGTATACGTCTAACATTAAGCCTTTAACTGTCCTGCTGTGCTCTGTGCCCTGTGTGTCCTACTCTAGTATCTGGAACGCTTCACAGATCTTGTCTTCTGATGTATCCAGCTGCCTCGGGGACATGTTTTATCTGCAGATGTAGCTCCAAGACTGTCACTTTGCTTCCCTGCTGACTGTTCCCCAAACTGTACCTCGATGCAGCTCCTTTCTGAAAGCCGCTGCGGCGGGATGCTGGTTTCCCCGGTGCAATGTGACCGGTCACCAGCCGTGGAGGGATCTTTGCTGACTCGGCAGATTGTTCAGCGCATCTGCTCACCATTTGTCATCATAGAATCATAGAATCATAGAACAGTTCAGGTTGGAAAAGACCCTTGGGATCATCGAGTCCAACCATTGACCCTACACTACAAGTTCACCCCTAAACCATCTCACCTAACACCACATTTAAACGACACTTGAACACATTCAGGGCTGGCGACTCAGCCCCCTCCCTAGGCAGTGTGTTCCAGGGTCTGACCACTCTTTCAATGAAGAATTTCTTCCTAATGTCCAGCCTAAACTTCCCCTGCTGCAACTTGCAACCATTCCCCCTGCTTCTGTCCCTGATTACCTGTGAGAAGAGACCAGCACCAACCTCTCTACAATGTCCTTTCAAGTAATTGTAGAGCATAATGAGATCATCCCTTAGCCTCCCAAACTAAACAGCCCCAGCTCCTTCAGTCACTCTTCATAAGATTTATTTTCTAGGCCCTTCACCAGCTTTGTTGCCCTCCTCTGCACTCACTCCAGCTCCTCGATATCTCTCTTGTACTGAGGTGCCCAAAACTGAACACAATACCCAAGGTGCGGCCTCACCAGGGCTGAGTACAGGTGGTCCCCGAGTCAGGCGAGCTCAGAAGCATCTAAAAATGACCAACGTGAATGACCAAAACGTGAATGAGATTCATCTTGAATCTTCTGCGGGAAGTGACGAGTGTTTTACTTATCTGGCGGCCCGTGCAAAGTTTCCAGAAGAGGTTAGCCTCGGTGAAAGAATCTCATTTTTCAAAGGAACTCGGCAGGCTGATATCTTTTCTCTGAGAGCTTGCACAAGAGGTTGTGTTGAAAAGCAGACAAGTAGTAGAGAAGGCATCCACCCTGAAATAACATCAAAGGGCTGACCGTGCCGGTGCCCAGCCGAGATAGGAAACACCTCCAGCTCGGCGACGTTCCTTCAGTCAAGGAGAGACGCTTCCAGGTTTGGAATTCAGAAGTCTCTGAGCAGATAACCAGAGGATTTACAGGAATCCCTGGGCTCCTTCCAAATGAGATAAAGGTAGTTTGATAGTCATCTAAAGGATAAGGATTTAGTAGAGCCTCATAGAAATGTTAATGCGCTTCTTTTTATCGAGTGAAAGAGTTGAGAATGCTCCTCTACCTAAATTTGGTTTTGATTTCATAGGGTTTTTTAAAATTTTTGATTTTCTTTTCCAGAAAAGAATTAGGATAATTCTCTTCTTCCAGAAATGCCTTTTATTTCCAAATGATAGCTAGTCTAGTAGGCAGCGTAGTTGTTTCATCCTAGAACTACACTGGTATTTTGTGAGCTACGCTTTCCACCTCTTTCTCCTCCTTGCAGTATGTTTTTGCGTCTGTCTGACAGACTGTGCTCTAACAAGCGGGAAAACACGATACCCAAAATACATACAGCTAATCATTTAAATCAGCTGATGATTTTCACTTTCGCAGACCCGAATGCTGCTTTAGTTCCTTCCGGAGACTGGACGCTAAGGCTGCTACTGAAAAATTCCAGCAGGATCTGGGTTTCCGAATGCTGAACTGTGGAAGGACGGATCTGATCAACCAAGCGATCGAGGCACTCGGACCTGACGGGGTTAACAGCATGGACGATCAGGTACACGCAAATTAAATTGCATGTACCTTCCCACATGGCAGATCAACACGTGAGCCCGTGCTAGATGCCTCTCCAAGGCTTTTCTAATTCTGGCTCGTTTTTTGAATGCAAAACAAAAAACAATAACCGCATCACAAGCCAGTCAATGCGAATTGTTTTATCAGCTGGAATGCAGGGCTGTTCCTAGGATGGTCTGTCGCAGCCGCTGATGGAAGGCAGGTTAACGTGCTGGCTGCGAATGGAAAGTCTGATGTTGTCTGAACGCGAAGGCGATGTCAAAACAAAGTGGGTTTTGCCAGAGACACCCTCTTCTGCTTCAGCAGCCCGAATGCAGGGCGGGTCAGCGAGCAGTGCCCCAGAGGTGTCGCTGGGTGATGGCTTTCGGGCGCGATGTGAGTTACGTGTTCTATACGAGCGAGCACAGAGAACGCTGCTGGCATTGGTCGCTGTTCGCTGTGTTTAAAGTCCGTCGTGCCGATGTGGCTGGTTTTTTCCGTTG
>NW_009716891.1:28327-39657 GCF_000703405.1 Apaloderma vittatum | reverse complement strand
GCGGAACCGCGGGGGTTCGGTTGTCTGGGGAGGCTCTAACTGCTTCTGCTTGTGCTGTCAGCCCCATCAAGTAACAGCCGAGTCTGTTCTCTGGGGTATCGTTCAGTGCATTGAATTAGCTTTTAATGTATAAAAAAAAGCCAAACACCCTTCCCCAAATAAACACTCGTTAGAGCTGTCACTGCAATGCGAATGAGCTGTCGTGTCTCAGAAGCGGTACGATATTTAGCAGGAGGGAGGGTTTACGTTCAAGTAGAGAGGTTTTCTCACCGACGGTGTCTTACTGCCGTACCATTTCAGACCAAATCCTGACGCTGGCTTATCTTCCCTGCTGCTTTCCACCATCCTACAGATTTAAAGGAAGCCCTTGAGCAGAAACTGCTGCGGCAGGAAATATGGGCTCATGCCTGCAGAGCCGAGTTCTGAATTCCCAGTTAAGTTTGCTCATCTCTAATGAGAGTGGGTCCTCCTAAGCCCCCCCCGCAAAAACTAAATGAACCTCCAGCATACCCTCAAAACATCTTTGCGGATGTAACGGCCTCAAATGCAGGAAGCTTGGAATTGGGGCTGTTTTGAAAAGACACCTTTGCAGCTACAAGACCAGAACTCCTCGGTGTGAGATGTAATTCTGGTTTACAAGCCGTGTCCCTTGCTAAAGACGAAGCTGTATTATTATACAGGGAGCAGCAGAGATGCTGCCTGGGAAAAAAAATTCAAACGCTCACAATAATTGAGGGGAGGGGAAAGCTGCAAGATGTGAGTAGGAATGGATTTTACTAGGCCATTTCCCTTCCATCCTTGGCTACTTCTGGAATGAACTCCGTAAGTAAGGCTCATTCCTCTTCTAATTCATCTCTGAGCCGTCACAGTTTGCTGGTTAAGTAGAGAGAGCGAGATTTATGGGATTGAAAGGCTGAAATATCGTGGCAAATAGGATTTTAGCAATGGGGCTAAGTGGCCAAATAGATTCATCTTGCATATCTTTGTGTTGTTTTCTGCTTTCGGTTCATCTGGCTACAAACGATCTGAAAAAAAAAGGGTATTTCTTTTTTTGGCAACCTGGAGAACGCCCAAGAATTGTGGACGAGGGGTGGCTGGGATTTTCAGTGATCCCTTTTGTATTCCCCAGATGTTTTGTCCACGTTCCTTTCCGATTTTGCTGTTGACAGGTAGAGAAAGATAACTTTGTTGGTTTGTTTGTTTTTCCTGAAGGGTATGACCCCACTAATGTACGCTTGTGCTGCTGGAGACGAAGCCATGGTCCAAATGCTTATAGATGCTGGAGCAAATTTAGACATACCGGTGAGTAACAGAGGACTGTCTCCTCCTAATTATTCTTCTGTAAACCAGCAACTGAAGGCTTCGTTTCTGGAAGCCTCTGAGCCAAGCTCCTTCTTTCAGAAATCATCGCTTCAGGGATTTGGGAGGGGGGAAAGAAAACCTTCGAAACGTCTTGGAGCAGTCGGTGGCTCTGATGGGCATTGGCAGGGAGGGGGTGAAGGGGCCTCCCTCCTGGAAGAGCTGCCACGAGGGGAAACCAGTAAGCCCATTAAAAAGGTCAAGGGGACTGGACAGAGCAACTAGTGCTGGCAGCGTTTCTCTAAACGGCCTAAGTTACCGTTCCCTGGGGTTGCCGCTTCCAGAGAAAGAAGGCAGTCACGTACCAGCCTAAAGATTCTGGCAGGCAGAGGCTGCAGTGTTACTGGTTCCTTTCTCCCAGGTTCCCAGTACCTCTCCACGATACCCGTCGGTCCATCCCGACAGCCGGCACTGGACCGCTCTCACCTTCGCCGTGTTGCACGGACACATCTCCGTTGTTCAGGTAAGCAGAGGGAAATCCCCTGGGTGGGCATTTTCACCGGAGACACGGAGGGCAGCACCTTGCAACTGATGCTTCGCTTGGGGAAACTGCTGTGAATCGATGACATAATTCCTAGCTAAGGCCTTGATAATAGCACACAGTCCCTTTTCTTCTCTTTCTTTGGTTTCAGTATCGCTCTGTGGCTCACCACTTGCACAACAACGCTGCGCTGCCCTTTTCCTGGTATTAGATTAGTGCTTTCTTGTGCAGCGGTTACAGGTAGACTGCTCCATCAGGATGCTTTCTGACCTTGGCTGTTAATTGCTTTGTACATTTACATGTGCACCAATTAAGCGCGTGCTGGTTTCCGCTCTGATGGCAGCAAATCACCTGCAACCTCCTCTGTAATCCTTGAGAATGAATAAGATTTAAGCTGCTGGGGGAGTCGAGCCTCTCGCATCCTCGCCGCTCCCTGTTCTGGGGAGTTAACGCAGGGGCACCGGAATGGGGCAGAATCCTGGCAAATCCTACCCTGAGCTTCTCAAGGAATTCACAAAACTGATCACAGCAGATAGTCAGCTGCTGGTGGATTTAATTGACCTTTTGCTCAAAGGGCGAGGGAAAAAAAAAAAAATCCATAAGCAAATGGAGGCTGTGCACAGGCATTTTTTTTATTTATTTTTGCTTGTGTACATTTGGAAAGAATGACAAAGATTAGATTCCAGCTGGCGAATGGCCAGGGCAGCCTTTGCTATGACAAAGGTTGGACAGCCTTAATTTGTGTGTGAGATAAGAGCCTGATTCTCCCAGGACATGCAGCCAAGTGTATCAAAACTCCTGCTGGACTGCGTTACCCCCAATGTTTATTTTTTTGGTGAAAACTTCTAAAATTTGCATAATTCTTTTATTTCTTTCATTCAGCAACTATTATTAAAAGGGCAGATGCCAGCTTTTGCTGAAAGCGCTGTAGAAAATCACCTTTGAGGTCGGCCACGCGGCACTTGCGTGGAATCGCTGGCGTCTCAAGAGAGAAACAAACCAGCCGTTGCGCTCTGCAAAAAAGTTTTTTTATAAAAATATGAAGGTGGTGGTGGCCAAGGCCAAGGTCAGCGCTAATTGGGGATGGCTGATACTGTGAAATTGTGATGATGTTATAGGATACAACCAGCTGGACTCCTACTCACAGTGGAGGAACCTCCGCAGCAGCCGAGCACCCGCGGCAGAGGGACAGCACCCACTGGTTGGCACCCACAAGTCCTGCTCTGGGTGCCCTAGTGCCACCTGCCAGCTCTACCTTGGCTGTAAAATGTCCCCATCACCTTGTAACCTTCTCCCCATCACCTGAGAAGGGGGGTAATTTCCCCCCGAGCAGCTCGGTGTGTTCAGAGGAAGGTTCTGTTTGTTGGCAAATCACCGGAGCTGCCTCCTCACGCCTGAGAAGTCCAAGAGGGGGTTTGGTCCCCAGGGATAATTCCCTAGAGGAACCTCGTTTCCTGCCCACGGCGGCGTGGAACTAAAGAAGATGGACTTCCTGTGCTGCACAGCAGCTCCGATCGCAGAGCTCTTTGGAGTGAGGAAATGACAATTGCTAACCCATGTTCATAAAGGAGATTTTTTATTTTTTAAAAAAAAAAAAAAAAGTTCTGTTGGTTATGTTCTCCAGGCTGCCAGCTGAGCACCTTTGCGGCCTATCAAAAGCCCAGTAAAGTACAAGAAAATAAGAAAATTTTAAATGGACGTTCACGTGGTGACTTTAGCCCTAGGCTGAGCAAGAGAAATTTGCCTTGTACTGGATATTCTGCTTCAGCCTTTGAGGTGGCCCCTCTGCGCGCACGCGCCCTTCGCCAGGAATCTCCTCGCTTTTCCTTTCCCCACACGCTGTTTTGTCTTTCTGAATTGCTCTTTTCTCAACTCCCTGTCTTTCCTGTGTCTCTTGCAGCTGCTCTTGGATGCTGGTGCCCACGTCGAGGGCTCCGCCGTTAACAGCGGAGAAGACAACTACGCCGAGACTCCTCTTCAGTTGGCTTCGGCCGCAGGTGAGCTCAGCGCAGCCTCGGTGCTCTCTGTCCTTTGCTGCCGCAGAAAAACCACAACCCCTTCCCATGGGGGTCTGGCATCTGTAAAACATGTCAGGAGTTGCTTTGCGCCGCGCTCGGAGGTACCGTGGGCACAGGAAAGATCTCAGGCAGGTAGCGGTTTGCTCGTTTCCTCAAAAGTTACGACAGATCTCACATGGGTAGCAACTTGCTAGTTACTAAAAAGTCTGCTAAAAACACCACCAGTGGGTTTGTTTCCATTTCGAAAACTCTTATAGGAGCCCGTCTGCTGTCGGCAGGTGGCGAGAGCTGGATGGGCTCTAAGAGGGTCTGATTTGGCAACGAGTCCAACAGGCACCTCCAGGGTGAAGCCAACTGAAACAGGGTGCTCTGAAGAAAGACAAACCAGCTTCTGTCTGGTCTAGGCAGGTCTTGGATCTAAACAACTTTCAGATGCAAAAACTAACAAGTTTAAGTTCAGCCTGGGGAAAAATAACAGCTATATGAAGAAATTTAATTGATTATATTGCTGGTACAGTGTCTGCTGGCAGTCCTACGTTACAGGCTTTCAAAGAGGTAACAGACAGAGAATCATTATTATCTTTCCGTCCCTTTTTTTACCTAGGGAACTACGAGTTGGTCAGCTTATTGCTAAGTCGGGGTGCTGATCCACTCCTGAGCATGCTGGAAGTCAACGGGATGTCTTCGTCGCTTCATGAGGATATGAACTGCTTCAGTCACTCAGCGGCTCATGGGCACAGGTAGAGCTTCGTTCACCGTCAGAATGTTGGGGGGTTTTGCCAAAGGCTCTTGCAGTAGGTATTCCTATAGTGTGTGTATTTATATTACCTGTCATACCCAAATCCCTGCGTCTGCAGTTTAGAAAAAGGTGTGAAGGCTTTCCTGATAGCTTTTCAGACCATTCTGATGCTGATGGTGGTGGTGCCTTTGGAGTGTTTTGGGGAACTGGCAGCTGCTCTCGTGTTATCCCTTTGAGAAGAAATTATGCAAGATTTTCATTATTCAGCAACTATAACTTTGATAAAAGAAATGGATTATATTTTAGTCCAAAGCACAAAATACAACAGAAAGATCTGTGCTTTTTTGGCTTCTTCTCTCACTTGCTGGTCTAGCTCTGCAGCAGGAGCTGGTTCTGGGCCATACAGGAGCAGACTAAGTTCCTCCTATAGGTAAGTTATGAGATTGTGGGTCTTGTTAGACCTGACTCTAATCACATTAACAAGGCAAAAATAATCTGTGACAGAGTCTGGCCGACTGCACCTCTGGTTTTTGGATGGCTGACCAAGAGATCTGTCATTAAAGTGCTGCAAAGCCAGCCTGGGCTTTTCAACGCTCTTTTCAGAGTAGTTACTTAGAAAGAAGACATTACTTTAGTAACTGCTCCAGAAATTCTTCTGTTCCCAGTTAAAAAAAAAAAAAAGGTTAGTGTAACAAGCCAATTAAAACAGCCCTGAACCCAACCCTGTAGATGGGCTAAGAGATTGCTACCGGGTCTTACCGCAGCACAGCTGGCCCTTCCAGCAGCACGTTAAATAGTAGCTACCTTGCTTGAACGTAGCTGTGCCTCACAGCGGTGCCAAAACTGCACCTCCAGGTACATCGCACATCTGGATCCACCACGGAAGATACCCCAAGCTCAACTGAAGCCCAAACTCTGCAAAGCTGCAACGGCCTAACCCAGTTATTTACCGAGTAAAACTGCACAAACGCTGTTCTGTTCCCCTCCCACGATCTCCTGCAGCATCTAACCGTGCCACCAGTGAAATTCAAGGCTTGTTCTCCAATGGGGTAGGGCAGGGTGATCCGAAAGCGCAAAATTCGCTGGTTTTGGTCACGCGGTGTGGTGTGGGTGCCAAGAGAGCACCAGCTAGTGGCAACGCAGCTGAGCGCCGGGGTGGCCTTGTGGGGTTGGGGAAGGTCTGTGGCAGATGGCTCCAGCTGGCTGTAGGGACACTGGTGGTGCGAGCTTTCCAAAGTGGCTGGACACAAACAAGAAAGGCTCCTTCTCGCAACTGCTGTGTGAAATTGCAAACAAACAAAAAAAATTCCTCCGTATCTGCCAGCTTTGTCTTCGGCAAGGAAATTATTCCTCGCTAAGCCAGACCCCTAAACTCAAATCACCACAGTCCTCTCCGAGTTGCTGACGATTTATTTATGGATAAGCGATGCCTCTTGTCCCTCCCTCAGGAATGTTCTGCGCAAGCTCCTGACCCAGCCCCAGCAGCTGAAGGGAGATGTCCTCTCGCTGGAGGAGATTTTAGCCGAGGGAGTGGAGAGCGACACCTCGAGCCAGGGCAGCTCCAGCGAGGGGCAAGTCAGGCTGTGTAAGACGAGAATGAAGGCTCTGCAGGAGGCCATGTACTACAGCGCCGAGCACGGCTACGTCGACATCACCATGGAGCTCAGAGCACTCGGTAAGGTGTTTCATTTTAAAGCATCTAGGATGTCAAAAGCTTTTTCCTCTGCCCCTTCCACTTGGAAAAGAATCTGTAAGACCAACTGCAAAGTCATCCCAAGCTTATGGGAACCAGCTGTCCAATTCACATAAAAAAAGTGTGTGAGGCTCCTCTGAAGGTTTTTATCTTTTCAAGTTCCTACTGATCTGGGGTGTGCCTCCCTTTTGGCTGGGTCCTCTGTTCCCAAGTATCAAAAACAAAGGGAATGTCTCTTTGACACCTAAAATTCACTGTTAAAGAAGCTGGTCTCAAACCTAAAGGTAACATCAGAGATGAAATGCTTTAAGGTGAAAGAACAAATCTGATCTAAAGGTAGGAAAGAGAAGCTTTGAATCTTGTGTGTCCAGACTGTTAGAGGTAACCATCAGCAGAGACCTCACGAACGTGGGTTTGTGTAGGATTAGGCAGCCTTACAAGTTCAGCTCAAATTTAATTTGTACTTCTGACTGATCATGAAGCTAAATACGCAATAGGGACCAAATAAGGGTTCTGGTACCGATCCTTTGCTGTTGTAGGTAAGTCATTTAATCTGTGACTCTTTAATATCAAGAGAAAGATGCACCTGCTGTCGGGATGTACGTTAAGATCCACTTCCACGCCGCTAAGCGTAACAGCAGCAGGACAGTCTACTGCCAGGTTCTTCAGCAAATCGTCCCCTTTCACTGTCCTTTTTGCTGTGGCTCCAGGAGTGCCGTGGAAGCTCCACGTGTGGATCGAGTCGCTGCGGACAACCTTCTACCAGTCGCGGTACTCGGTCGTACAGACCCTCTTACGGGAATTTGTCACCATTAAAGAAGAGGACTATAATGAAGAACTGGTTAGCGAAGGGTTGCAGCTCATGTTTGACATCCTCAAAACCAGCAAAGTAAGTGTGAGTTTTGTAACTGTATCAAAATCAAGCGCTTGGTTTTTTGCTGCTGTACGAGGTTGTGCACAACAACGGCAAGTGAATACCCAGGTAAAGTCCCTCCTGAGCTACAGTGTGAAAACGGCCCTGATGGCTTTTATCTAAATTCACATACAGCCCACCAAAGCAGCCCTCACAGGGAAGACATTAATTTCAATAGAAATGAAAGTCATTCTGTTAAAGTCCAGCTCAGCAACTGGCTTTTGAAACCACACGAATGTAAGCGGAAGAGTTTTCTGAACTGTGCTCTTGTTCAGCAACATTTTCCATTTTTTTTTTCTTATATTTAAAGGTTGCCTACGACTGGTTTTTCCTTGCTTTTCAAGGCATACCTAGAACAGATTTGATCCATGGTATATGCTCTAGCTGTCCCATTTTGCAGATAAGTTCCCCCAGTCTCTACCATGTTCTCCACCCATAGGCTGCTGCCCTCCAGGTCGAGGGATCCCACCTTCTCGCTGGAGATGGGGTAACGCTTGAAATGCAGGGACAGGGGAAGCTGAGGGGTATGTACAGCAAACAAGGAACTGGAACTTGGTCTCTGACAATTATCATGACTCAAACCTTGCTGAGAACACACTTGTGGGCTCACCTCTTCCACAGAAGCGGAGGGATGAGCTCTTGCCGATGGATTCTTTTTCCTTTGCCAGAGGTCGGCCCATAAATTGTTGCCAAGAGAACTGTGTCAGAGCGTACTTGTTCCGATCATGCCCTTGTCGCTCTGTTTGGAGGTTATTTTTTGTAGGATGCAGTTGCTAAAAGCCTCAAGGGAATTGTTACAGCATGTCTGAAACCTGCTCCATACCAAGTGCCGATCGGTGATACCTGTCCCCTCCTCCTTACAGAACGATTCCATCAACCAGCAGCTCGCATCCATCTTCACCCACTGCTACGGCAGCAGCCCCATCCCCAGCATTCCAGAAATCCAAAAGACGCTGCCAGCTCGGCTTGGTAAGATACTCACCTGAACAGCAAAGCTCTTGTGATTTTTATTAAAGTGTCAAAAAATATTCACACACTTTTTTTCTTTTCCCACCCCTCTTTACCTTAACAGATCCTCACTTTCTAAACAATAAAGAAATGTCCGATGTGACTTTCTTAGTAGAAGGGAAGCTCTTTTATGCACACAAAGTCCTGCTGGTTACTGCATCCAACAGGTGAGTCGCTTTCTTCAGCGAAGTGATAAAAGGTTTGGCCCTTCAGCGTCTCATTTGTGTGACCGATTCTCGCTCTCACACGCTCACTGCAGCTGCCAAGGACACAGACTACAGCCCGTAATTCATCTCTGCAGGACCACGCCACATCTTTGCTACTATTACTCTTAACAGGAGAATAAAGATGGGTTTTTCTAGGCACTCCAGGGTGTGTCAGAGATTCCCAGAGCTCTACTGACAACTTAAGTTGTCCCCAAAGTTCGAAACTAACTGAAAGCAACGTTTCTATTTTCAACTTGCAGACAAGAAGAAGGCAAGATCTTTACTTTCCTCTCACTTGGGCTGTTTGTCAGTAGGTCAGGATTACGTGAAGCACTAATACAAAAATCTGTTAAAACCTTTCTCAGGTTTAAGACGCTGATGACCAATAAAACGGAACGCGACAGCCACGGCAGCAAGACCGTTGAAATCGGTGACATGAAATACAGTATTTTCAAGGTATGTGACTTCACCTTTTCTTTATTCTTTTCATCTTCTCACACTCTTAGTAAGCCTTGGCATGGTCTTCGCTTCCATCCTAGATCATTTACAGGTAGAGATGGAATTAATTTCAACACACCTGTATTTCAGGAGTATTCTGATCTGTGTCAAAAGCTTTCAGCTAGGACCAACCTTAAAGCAGCCCATATTCTTATTTTCTTACTAGGCAGCTGACTCTTTGTAAAACAGGAGAGTCTTCTACCGAAAGTAGTTTTATACTTTAAAGACACCATTTTCATACTTCATAAGGCACCGTTTCTGTGCTGTGCTAAGCAAAAAGTAAACTTATTTACAGCAGGTGGACTGCCAGGCTTCAGAGTCATTCAAGTCAGATGATCAGAAATCAATGGCATCCTTTTCAAGAAAGGCTCCAAATTGAGAGCTGCACTTTGCTTTAATGTCATTTCTGTATTTAATGGACCTGAGGTTCATTCATGATGCTGAGAAAGCAGGTTACTTAACACACACCTGAATTACAAAAAAAACCCCAAGTCAGTGAAACGTGATAGTTAAGTTATTCCAGATTTTCCAGATCTGCATTTCAAATTTGGAAGAAGAGTAGAGAACAGGGAAAGCTGACGTGCAGGAGAGGTTGTGTAACTGTTTCACTACAGGGCTGAGGCTTTTCCTCTTTTTATTAGCAAACAAAAGAGCAAAGCTGTTGGTCGGCAGTACTGGATCTCACGTAGAGGGAATGAAGTTGGCTGTAAGATCTTTGTTCTACCCGAAAGGGGCTACACAAGTTCTGTGTTGGACAGGTGACATCCACATTTTGCAGCTCAGGCCATGGGAGAACAACAATATTGGCACAAACCTCCATAACGACGTTTCTACATGGAAAGTTTTCTAAAGGGAAACTTTCGCTTCACTGAAGGGAGCAACAAATCAAAAACAAATTAAAAAAGTGAAGTATTTCATGGAATTAAACAATCTGACGGTAAATAAAATCAGGCAGGTGAAGGAGATGATGGTGTCCTGCAGCAGGAGGATGCTGTGCCACCAGCCATCTGTGTCCTGCTCAGGGCTCTGCTGGAGAGCAGCTTCCACTACACAAACAAGGTAATTTTGAAAGCAGAGGCTTAGTTTTTGTTACTGCTGCTGGTGGAAACACTGAGCATGGCACACAGTCCCCACACCTGCTCATACAGTGCCCGGGACACAGGAACAACTTCTCCTTCCAGCCCCGGATCTTGTCCTTCCCTAGATAAGCCGGGGCCGGTTCAGCCGGGGGTGCACACATGGAGATCAAAGAGCAGAAGCCGCCTCTTGCTCTCCCTGCAAACAATTAGGCCTTTCCCTCTGGCCTTCCTGGGGGGGCTGGAAGCTGATTAGAAGCACAGCAGGGGCACACGAGTAGCTGGGAGGTCCCCGAGACGCGCTCACGCTCACGGCTCGGCGGTCGCAGTGCTCGGGCGAGCTGGCAGCTCCGCGTGAGACCGGCCCGCGAGGCTCTTACAAAACCCCGAGAAGGAACCGTTTGACGAGGGTATTCCTGTTGCTCAGAGACACACACTGGCAACCCTCGGCTTCAAATCCTCAACAGGGCCCTTTTCAGAGCCTGAGGAAGAAAAGAATATTAGAAAGCGGCAGATTTGCAACACTAGGGATAAAAAAAAAAAAAGCTAAAAGTGGAGGCGAGAGCCACATCCGAGGCGATTCCTGCCTGCTCGGGAAGGGGAACGCAGCCACTCGCAGCCTCTTGTGCCTGCAGCGATAACGCCTCCATGCCTGGCCTCCTTCCCATTTCAGATGCTGATGCAGTATTTGTACTACGGAGGGACGGAATCCATGGAAATTCCCACCACCGATATCCTAGAGGTGAGAGCGTTTTCTTCTCAGTCTTGCCAAGTGCGCTGGGGCCTAAACGGAGCTTGACAGGCAAAATGCAGGAGGGAACAGCAAGCTTCCAAGGCAGTATACTTCACACTTGGAAATTAGCTTAAAAGTTACAAAATGCGCAGTTGCTCGGAAATAAGGACGATCGATTCTGGTTTATTATGTCCATGAGCTGCAGGGGGTGGTGGGCAGCGGCAGGGAGGGAAAGCACTGCAGCGCAGAGTCAGGTGGAAGCCTCTTTTGCACCTCTTGCAGCTAAAGGCTACGCACAATTTTTAATTTTTTTTCTGAGAGGAAGGGGGGCTTTGAGCAGTCTAGAGCTAGCACATCACAGTGACAGAAAGTAGCACAAACGTTACTTTCTGCAGGAGAAGCAAATCTTTGCTAAGAGGGGAAATCCATGGCTTTAGTGAGGCACCAAGTGGCCTTTCTGCTTTTTCATTTGGGACTCGGCCATTAAAATGGGGAGTCAGAGATCATTCCGAGAGGAAATCATCAGTTCTGTCCACTTCCCCTCTCTAAAAGCCCTTCAAGGCTTGTGATCTCAAACCACTTCTCTCTTGTCCTGATAGCTGCTGT
>NW_009716891.1:0-28296 GCF_000703405.1 Apaloderma vittatum | reverse complement strand
TCCCTGATGGCTGCTGCCGGCTGCCAGCCTGTTTCAACTGGATGGCCTCCAGAGACACTGTGAAATCCTCTGTGCCCAGACGATCAGCATGGAGAACTCTGTCAACATCTATAAATATGCAAAGGTGGGCACCCAGCTGCCTTAGTTAAGAGCCACAGAGAAACGGCGCGTGCGTTCGCTGCGGTTCTCTTTTTAGTAACTAAATACAACAGGCCCAGAGCGGGCACCTGCTACGCTGGGAACTCTACTCCGACCGCAACCGCGAGACGTTGTAATTCAAGGTCCAGTGTGTAAAGTCCTACACAGCTCGAGTAGGTTTTCTTGTCTAAAGCAACCGGGGTGGGAAATTGATTTGAGATCCCTACAGAGCTGATACAGCAACCTCATCCAGCAAAGCCCAAGAGATTCAAATCCTCAGAGCCGCAGGAGCACCTGGTCACAGCAAACTCTTTCCTAGCACTCCCACTGCTAAAATAATAAGTCTTTACAGCTCCAGAACTAGCATAAACTGTGTGGTGTGGCACAGATATTCACCTCTATGGCGAGTAACCCACATTATCAATAAAATCATAAATGCTTTGCTATTCTTGGGAGTTTGCAGGGTCAGATCCCTTGAAGACAAGCAGAAATACTACACAAAGGGCTGGGAATGCTGCGCGGGTTGACTTAGCTCTCACACTGAGTTCTGCTTTTCTGGAACTCAGGCTGGTTTCTTTCAGGACCTAAAATGTAACAGTATGCAGTGGTGGCGAGAGGGAAGGACAGCATTAATACTTTTCCTTACATTGCTATTTGCACCCCATTCCCAGAAGTGAGGAGCGGGAGGTGTGCACGGTGCTTCTTCATACTGAACTGGAGTTTCATTGTTCCCCGATTACTGAGCTTCCTGAAGCAAAGGGAACAAGATCACAGCCAGAAATCCAGCCGACGTGTTTTAGAAGCATAACACCCCTACTTGCCTACGTTCAGCTCCTTTTCCTAGGTGTTAGGCTTGAGTCCTGTGAACTACAGCCTTAGCTCGTGCGTGCCAGCTGGCAGCACAGGGGTTTTACGCCGCCACACATGAACTGCCCCCCTGCCTGAGCAGCTGAACAGGTACCTCAGCTGCTGCAGCAGGCAGCTGCTCCGCTCCTGTGAGAGGAAGGGACCAGAGCCCAGGCCAGTGGCACTTGCCAACTGCAGGCCACCAGGGGAAGGAATTAAAAAAGCTTGAGTGCCTCCCTGCTCACAGCTGTGCCCCAGAGAAGCACCAAAAAGGAATTAGCAGCCATCCCTGGTCCTACCTTCAGTGCTTTTTCATTATTGCCATCCTTTTTCTGGCTTAGAAAACATTCAAGGGAAAAGCATGAGCAATGAGAAGAGGCTCAGGCATGTCCTTTAGGTCTGTGACATACAGAAAAATAAAACTGTCTTCTTCCCCTCTCCTGCAGATTCACAACGCGCCTGAACTGGCCTCTTTTTGTGAAGGCTTCTTCCTCAAACACATGAGCTCTCTCCTAGAGCAGGACTCCTTCAAACAGCTCATCTACGGCAGGAACAGCAAAGTGCAAGGCCTGGACCCTCTGCGGGACTTGCAGACAGCGCTGGCCGCCCGCCTGCACTCCGTGTACGTCACCTCCAGGGTGTGAAGCCGGGGCGAGGAGGCGGCAGGAGCGCTGGGGCCAACCGCGTGGGGGGAACGACGCGTCGTCGGGCAAAGCCGCAGCTTTTCCCGTTTGCCTTCTGGATCTTGCTGAAAGTGCCCCAAAACAGATTCCACCCCCACCCCAGGCAAGGGCGCTGTGCCCCGTCCCGCTGCCGGAGGGGGAGCTGGCTTCTCTGTGCTACTACTGTCACAGAAACACCGTCACAGCGCAGCTGGGAGCTGAGGATGCGAGTGAAGAACCTGACCCAGAGGGAAGGTCGGCGCCGCCGTTTGAACGAGCACAACGCAGTGCTGCGCAGAAGGGAGGGATTCACCCAGAGCCGACACCTAAAACGTAGTCTGAAGCGTCTGTCTGCAACACCCAACGGCCACCTGGTTCACACACATAATGTCCGACTTGTAAAAAGGCCACATAGAAGGAGTTTTCTAATTCTACGCAAATCACTGCCCATTCAGCCAGTCCGGGGCCTGAACACCAAGGCCCGTGTACACAAAGTACTTCAGTAACAAACACCAGCGTCTGTACAGGTCGAGACATAAATTTACCCTCAAACCATTTGCACATTGAGAGAGAGAGATTTTGTAGACATTCAAAGCCGAGTAGGAACTAATACTAACTCTGAAATTACTCTTTAAAGCTAATATGAAGAACCAAGATGGGGCAGGGAGGGGAGAATGAATTGGGGGGTTGGGGTCTGTATTTTTTGTTTAATATGGTTTCACTGTGCTAAGTTGTTAACCTGGATCCATTTTGAGGAGGGGGAAAAAAACCAGACTCCCTGCCCTTTCACTATCAAGGTTTGATAGTCTCAATCACTTTCACCTAAAAAACTTGGTTCTGACCATTTTCTGTGAGACCTGACACCATAAAAGCAGCTTTTCTAGAAGACTCAGGTGTAGGAGCTAGCACGACGCTGAAAAACTGCCCGGTAGCGTAAATAGCAATAAAAGTCTCCCTGAGCAATGTACAGCTTGATGGTTTGTTCTCTCTCTGGAGCGCAGTGGGATGAAAAGCTTTGACTTCTGGTCTCTGCTTCCACCCACGGACCGATGCCCTTTCCACCGAGACGCTGCCCCCACCGGTTCCTAGAGGCGGGCTGGGCTCCAGCATTTAGGCAGCAGCACTGGAACGAGATGCCTCAACTCAGATGCCTCCAAATCACATTTTTTTCCTTCATTTGCAGCAGACGGATGGTTCTGGTGCAAAAGGACTCGTTGGAGGCCGCCTTCTAGCTGACTTAGGGGAACTAAACGGAGACAGTTCGATCCACAGCTTTGAATCCGATGTTTTTGTGTGCGGTTTTCTATTTTAAATAAAGCCCAGCCTTAGGAAAGCAGTTAATTGTGTAAAAACACAGACCTTGCTCTTACCAATAGCTTTAAGGAAAGGCCTTCAGATATTCTCACTGATCTTTGTTAGCACCCACAAAAAAGTATCTGCTAAGACACTTCCATTTGTTATAGGAGAGGAGGAAGCCAAGTTTTCAGCAGAGAACTGCTTCGATAATGAATATTCTAACTAAACACACTGGAAGAAGGAGGCTCAGCTGGGCCCAGGCTCTAAAGCACAACAGAGACACAATTCAGGCAGATGAAGGAGAACAAACTCCAGCATCTCCCAACAAACCCATCAAATTCTGATACCGCCTCAGTCCTAAAGGATTTACGCAGAAGGAAAACTACATGCAAGGATAAGAATGATTAGTTGGGGCTCAGTAAGCTGTTGTCGGGGCACGCTCCAATTTATGATTTAGGTACACGTCCACTTTTGAAGATCACCAGCTTCAATAACCCTATTTATTACCCAAAAGCCATACAGGTGTTTCAAAATTGTCACTGGTTTGCCTGAAAAATACCACGAAAGGCTTTATCTTGGAAAGTATTTTCAAGCAGCTGCTGCAGCTATCTGTACAAATATGTAGGTCCTCTTTTGTTGCTGTAATATTACAATGCTTTGTTAATTGTACATTAATGTTGTCATTTATGTAAATGTACCAGGATTTTATTAACAACGTAATTTTAAAATACACAGCTGCTGTTATTTATTCTGCTCTTCTGATAACAAGAAAAAAAACCAACACAACACATTTAAAAGATGCTTCTGTGGAAAAGGCAGTTGCAGCTTTAACTTTTTAAGTTCTTTCTGGTATATATACACCTAATGTTATGCTCTAAACCAAGGGATACAAACACATTCATTTCCCTTCCTAGGCTCAAACATGTTTTGAAGTAACAAGCCAAACTTGCAGTTTTCCTTAGCTGAAGTTAACTTTACCTGCTTTCCATTGAAAAGCAGCGTGTAAGAAAAATCCTAATTCTAGGGTTCTCTGCAGCAGAAGAGACAGGGAGGGTTAAAGCAACTATTAACCTGGAGGTATTCGAGGAGTCCTCATAAATTAAACATCTGATTCGCTCCCTCTGAAACACTACAAATAGAATGTGAAAAAAACCCAAGCAGTGTTCCCTTTCCCAGTCACCTCCGAACCACACAAAGCCAGACGCGCAGCGGTCCGGGAAGCGAGGACATTTATTTATCTACCAGGTAAGAAGGTTTAATTCTCCCGTCAGAGCACAATTTTGACCCAGAAATATCTTATCCCCCCTCCAAGTTTACCCCTTGCAGACCCTTGCCACGTCTGGGGAAAACAGCCGAGCCGTAACTCCGGATTTGGCGCTACCTCTACGGGACTTGAATACTTTCTTAGGACACTGAGCACATTTCAGAGGGAACCATTCTTAGAGCCAGAATCTGCACTTGGCTGCCAAGAATCAATTCGTAACCGTTCCTTTTGTTTCATTTCCCACCACACACCTAAACTAAGGGAACTGCCCAGCACCTCTCTCTCTGGTATAGCAAGAGTTGAAATCCAGTTCTGTAATAAATTACCGTCACAAGCATTTCTTAGGGTTTGATTTACACCTCCTGAGAAAATTCTTTTGGGAACGACACGTGAGGGTGCTTTCTCTTGCACTGTGCCACTGCACCAGCACGCTTGGAAACCCACCAGTACAAACACCGCCTTGTTCTCGAGAACCGTGGAATACAAACACGTAAGATTCCCTTCGGAGCCCTTTAACAAGTAGATTAAATAGAAATGTCTCACAAAACCAGTCGCACACCAGTTCTGTTATGCCCCTTGGGAGTCCTACAAAGTAATGTGGCAGAGTTTGCCCAGCTTTGGGGAAGCACAAAACTTTGCTGGCGGTCATTAGCATCATTTCAGGGAGCAGAGGAAATAAAAAGAGAGCTCACCCATCTGCCTCAACGGGCTTGATGACTTTCAGCCTAAAAGAAAAACCTTTTTTGCTTTGTGAATAAGCCTTTGCACAGCAGGCAAGCACCGGGTAACACAGCACCAGTAGTAACTGGCCCTTTGCCCTCACCAAATGGTGCCCGAGCAACCAGACGTCGCTCCCTGCACCTGCCCTAACAGAGATGGCTGAGGAGGCATGAGAGGGGAAAAAAAGAGTGGGGAGACTCCCCGGAGGAGCCGGGGCAGTGAGCTGCTGTCGCCACTGCCTGTGGCGGGGGGCTCAGAAGCTGGATTTGACTCCCCAAAGGGTTTTGAGTATAACAGCTCCATTAATCCCCAGCAAAGGAAACACAATATTGCACTCAGCGCTATTTGCCCAAGCAAAAGAGGAGCAGGGGGGGAAGAAAAAAAAAGAGCTTCTGTCCTATGATAAAAATCTCACAGCACAGCAGGGGTAAGGGCCTTGCTGGCAGCAACCCAGGCCAGCCCCGCCCCAGAGCTGGCATCATTTCAGCGCTGACCATCTTCCTCCTGCTGGGAACGAAGAAAGGAGCAGGCCAGGTCACAACGGTTCAGCGAGAGCGCTGCCCTCACGCACAGGGCGCTCAAAGCTCAGTGCTTGGTGTGCACCTCACTGGAGCAGCAGCTTGTTACACCCAGCACAGGATTTCACCCAACGCTCCTCTCTCCACACTTGGCTCAGGCAGGAGAAGGCTCCCGGTGTCCCCGACCAGCTCTCTCCATCCTCAGCCGTCCCGTGCCGGCTAACAGAAAGCAGTCGTTAGAAAACGCTCCCCACTGGATGTGTGCAGCCTTTGGGCCCCTACCAAGAGACAGAATCGTGATTCAGAGACTGCCCAGGGAAGTAGTGTCACAGTCAAACAAAAATCCAGCTGTGGAAGCAAAACGCTCCCAAGAGAATCTCATGATGGCCAAACAGAAAAGAGATCCCTTCCTCCTGCCCCTTCTCCACCTTGCCCTGAGTCGCTGCGCCAGCCTCGGCTTCGCAGACACTTCTCCCTCCTGCAGCTGTGGGAGGCAAGAGCCCTCCTGAAAACGCAGCCAGCTCACAGCAGCAGGGAAGATCCTCAGCTTCGCTGGTTTTACTTCCTCCCCGATACCTCGGAGAGGTCAGCTCGCTCCAGCTGTCAAAACAGCTCACAGGTCTCCAGGCAAGCAGGATGATTCCACTGACAGCTAGGTCACATCAAGCCACCACCTGCAGAGAGCTGCTCAGCTCGACGTGGCTTTCCCATTTCCCTCCCATTAGGCACAGCGCTCCATCACTGCGGGCAAACAAGCTCGCTTGGGCACAGGAGAGGAGGAGAGAGCGAACGTGACGGATCAGTGATCCAGGAAGCACTGAAAAAAGGCCATAAACAGGCCCTGCTTTAATCCTACGAGGTCAGAGACACTAATGCACGTGGTTACTGGGCTGTGCAAAGACCCGACTAGGAAAAGAAGAGGCATCTGCAGGGGATCCCAGGGGCACAAAGACCAGAAACCTGCTCTAGTCAGAGGAGAAACGGGCTCAAAACCAACCAAACCAACCTTAAAATCAGGCTCTTACGTTGTGTGGTATTTTTAGTGCACTTCTGGCTACGGAAAGACACGCATTCTTACTTTGCTGCTGGATTGCATTCAGCTAGCCCTTAGTCTAGCTGGAATTTTAACCCAGCTTGACTGATGGAAAGCACAGACAGAGGAAAATGTGGTTTGACTAGACTTGGTGAAAAAAAAAAAAAAAGAACAAAAAGCACAACTCCACATCTCTCACTTATTTTAGTATCTGAGGGCTTTTTTTCCACTTTGCTGTTCAAAGAGCAGCACACAGGCAGAGGAATCCAAAAAGCTGCCAGGAATCATAAAACGTACATGGAAAACCTGAAAAAGAATGGTCCAACCAAAGAGACACGTTTTCTGTAGACCTGACTGCCACTTCAAGCACATCTTTGTCATCCCTTCCTCCAACAGCTAAAGAACACGACCAGCTCAAGACAATCCATAAAGAAAACTTTTAGCACAATAACCATTCCTCAGATCAACTTGAGAAGTTTCTGCATTGAGCTAAGATGTTGGCAAACACCGGTCCTGCAGGTATCCATGCCAAATGTGGGGTTGGTGCTGTAGAGCCCCTGGGCTAGAGAACAGCCTCCACGTCCAGCCACTCTACTCCTGGTTGTTGGAGCTGCTTTCCCCTCCCCTGGCCGTGAGCATCCCCTGCAAGAGGACCTGCAGCCCCTCCTGCCCCAACACCCCCAGCAGTACAACCTGGTTCTTTGTCTCTCAGGGTCAAATCAGGCACAGACAGCATCCACACCACAGCACAGCCACGAACCCTGTCTCCCAAAGCAAGGGGCTGTAGCTCACTTACCCCATTTTTAACAACAGCAAACCCAGAGAGAATTCACGCTCACCTTTTCATCTGAGGATTTCCCAGGAAGCTGTTAAGAGACCTCAGGCTTCTCGCCTTCAGGTCTGCCCCTTCCACAACTTCCTTGGAGCTGGTGCAGAGCAGGCAGCCACCCCCTGGCCCTGCCAGTACTGCTGACTCTCACAGCTGGGAGATAAATGGGGCCCCTCATCAAGCCTTTAAGGGCTGCAGGTGCAGATCAACCTCCTCAGGGCTCAGCTGCCCCCAAAACATGGGGGATGTGCCTTTGTCACCACCTGTCTCACACAGCAGCCAACTCACCACAGGTACACACAGGCCATGCAAGGCCCGTGCTGAGCGAGATGCTTCATAAAACCACCTCTCCAAGAAGAAATTTTGTCTTTATCTAGCAAGAAGCTGTTCAACCTAGGAAGAAACAGTTCAAGGATTTGCTGGCAAAAGGAGCTGCGACATCAAAAATTAAAAACATTGCAGCTGTGTATCAGCTGTAGGTAATTCTCTCTGTTGCAAGCCTCTAGGGTGTGAATCTGGAACATCAAGACAAAGCACCAGGACGCTCATGTCTGAGACACGGACGTTGTGTCAAAGCTCTGCTCTGGTTCTGAAGCCTCTGGAGTCTGACAGGTACCAGACCTGGAGTACTGCAGTCGCTGGAAGTCCCAGCTCCAGACAGGCCTGTAGTTACTGCCAGGCAGGGACCAGCAGGCAGCAGAGCTGGGCAGGTTGGTGGTTTGCCTGCTCAGGCCCCCGAGCTCAAAGACAAGTTCGCTCAGGCCAGGTGTCAGTACGACAGCGCTGAATTCCTGGCACCCCATTAACACAAAACTTTCCACCCAGGCAAAGCGGCAGCTGTAGGTCAGCAGATAGCAGGGAGGCAGAGCAGCCAAAGCAGCTTCCCCCCCACATTTTAATCAACACTGTCCTGGAAATCTTAATTACTGAGCTACTTTTTTTAAGCAAGTGTGAATGCAGAAGAGCAGCCTTTATTAGAGCTGCTTGAGAAGCACAGCAAGTAGGAATGTTCCAAAATAGAAGCATTCCTTGTACACCCTGAACTCCTGTGAGCAAGGATCAATCACGAGTCCGAACTGACACCACGGTCAGCGCTCACTGACCAGCCAGCCCCAACAAAGAGCCCGTTGCCATTCATGCCGAGAACTCCCTCGAGCTCCAAAGGAGCAGGGCAGCACTCCTGAACCACCGGCTGCCTGTATCCAAAAGGCAGAGTCACACAGCAAAGCCTAACGCGTTTCTGTCCTTTGTTGTCCAAACGTTTTTAATAAAGACACCAAACATTAAGATGCAGGGAAGTTAACAGGTCGATCTGCCCCCTCCGAATGGAAACTGTGGCTGCCAAAGCACCCTCGTAACATCCCGGTGTGTTGCACAGGGCCTCGCTCAAGGTCTGTAGCCACGCTTCATTAAAAAAAATAAAAATCTTCAGAGATCATCTGGTAGTGTCACCGTACTTCCCGTAATACAAACACTTCAAAAATGTCTCTACAGCTTTTCCTTCCCTCCAGCTCTCACCCTCAAGAAGAAAGTCTTCTGATTTCAAGGAGAATTGTACTTCTTAAGTACAGGCCCGTCACTTGTTAATTCAAGTTCACTGATTGGCTTTAAAGTCATTTCTTCCACTTCTGCTTTATATCTTTAGTCTTCTTAAATTTCTTCTGTTGCTTGGGTCCTCTTGCTGTTTCTAATTTTCTCTTCTTCTCACTGGGAAACAGGAACAAAATATGTGTTAAAAATACACTAGATTCCCATCCAGCTGGGAAATTTTTGTTGTAAAAGGGGGGTGAGGGTCTACACAGAAATGTGGTTGGGAGAAAATACTTTCAATTTCTTGGGTTGTTTAAACTGGTGCTAGAGAAAGCACGAACGAGAATATGACCTAGATTTTCTAGTGTCTTCAGATTCTCTAACCCAATTTGAATTTCTTTAAGATCTTGATATTTAGCTCTTGTCATCGCTTTTCAATTCTTGTCCTAAAGGGCAATTCATCTGGGGCATCTGGAATTCACAGCACCTAGAAAAAAGCCATACCCCTGACAGTTCTAAGCATACAATTTTGTTCCTGCATTAGATTCCGACTAGAGCAAACATGACAGAGCTCCGATCTTTATAAGCACTGACAAGACTCTTGTTCCTGTAAGGCTTCTGGAAACTCACAGTTTCCAGCATTCAAGAAAAAAAACCACCACCAAAAACAAAAGAAAAACCAAACCCTTTAATATACAAAGGGTGGACTAGAGATCACGTAATTACTTCAGCTGTCAGGCACCCCAGGAAGGAGAAATAAGCAAGCAGGCAAGTCTCAACTATAAATCCCCAAGGGAAAGATGAGGAAAGACTCCACACTGGGCAAGGTAAAAAGAAAGAAGATGGATGAAAAGGAAGGAAGGAACGGCAGGAACGCAGACTCAGTCTTTTGCAGGCTTAAGGCTCACATTTGAAAGAATTCTTTGTCCCTGAATTTGCATTTTCTCCAATGGGACTATCGCAGGCTCCCACCCAGCGTGAGCTCCCAAAGCAAGCAAGGCAGTTATGGGGAATGAGCTCTTTCTTTAAAAGCAACCCAAGGGAGAAATAATACCAACTTCTGCGCACGAGCGGGATCAAGATTTAACCATGTCAACAGAAAAAAAGAGACAGTAAGCAGCTGAGTTACAGGAAGACTCCAGAGCCACACAGCATTCAGAGCAGCGGTCTTGCCATTAGAGGAATGACCGAACACCCAGCGCTCACACCCTCATTTCTCTGGCAAAAACTGAGATTTCCTCAAAGACGCCAAGTTCATTTTATCTGCATTTAACTCTTCAGCTTCACTCTTTTGAAAAAGGTTCTAACAAAGTCAGCAAGAAAGACTGGAGAGCCCTCTGTGGAGTATTTCAACTTCCTTAACCTTTTCAAACTGACGATGGAAGCGTTCTGTCCTGCTTTGCTCAGCACCTCATCCCATTCTTCATCGTCACCCCGGATAATGTATCTAAGTAAAAAAAGGTAAAGGAAAATCCAAGTGAAATTGCTAGCAGAAAGTAATAAAAATTAAAAAAAATAATATAAGGTGATTATATTGTCAGGAATACGCTACTCTACAAACAAAGCCACTGCGTCATCACCCAAGTGACTCATACAAAACCAGGGTGGCAAAGGGATACAGCAGCTCGTCACGACGCTGTCAGCAGGCTCAGTCCAAATGAGGTCAAGAGCAGCCACCCACTGTCCCCATCCAAAGCTGGGCAGTGCCAAATGAAGTTCTCTCAGGAGCCCCTATTGTCAACATCACAAAACCGTTCCATGAAAAGCCTCTCGTCAGAAAAGCCGAGCGCCGAGTAGAGCACGGCTGTTACGAAAGCAAAAAAAATAAGGCCACAAAAGTTTTCCTTTCCGTAGCAGTGGGGTGTCCTTCTGCTTTGCCCACTGGATTTCTTAAGAGACCTTCAATCACTGCAGCCTTAACCCTGGAAACCACAAGCAGATCTATGTTCACTATGTAGTTTCTTTATAAAAGCTCAAGGGCTTTTTTTTTTTTTTTTTGGTCTTTTTTCCCCCCTCCAGAAAGGAGAAAGACGGTTGTGGTGGTAAGGGAAGAGGATGCAAAAAAGCAATGGCTTGTAATGGAAAATTAGCTAAATTAGCAGCTGCTCTGGGACCAGCAGTAAGCTCAAAGGGTATCCTTCTGCATCAGTCCAGGAAGACCTGCAGCTTTCTTTTCCAAAGAGAAATGGAGACATTGCTATTCAAATAAGCTCAGGTTCTGTGCCTCTTGTCTGGGTGTTCAAGTACCCTGGAAATTACACACAAATTTAACTGGGCAAAGCTGTCGTGTAGCAAAATGGAGTGGTTGCTCTCCATCTCAATTCTCAGAGATTTCGAATAGGCTAGCCTTTGTTCATACAAGGCTGAACAATACCGGACAAAGTCTTTTCAAATCAAATAGCTCTGTCTCTTTTGTTAGTTTTCTATAACCTGTATTGAAAAGTGTTCAAAATAGATTTTTGTCTCTCACTCCTCATGAAGGAGAAACCTATTTCTGGGTGAAAAATAGTCTGAAATGACAAGCAGGTATGTAACACTAACAACGCTAAAAAATGGCGTTGAAACATTTTAAAAATTCTGATTATAACATTTTCTAACGTGATCGACTTGCAAGTCACTTCAAATCACCTCCGTTTTTGTCCTTCCTTCAAACAAGACAACGAAAGATTCCAAGAAATTTTCAGTCCTTTTCTCAGATTTAATGGAGATTAAGCTGGAGCCAAAAGCAGACAGTTCTTCTGGGATTTATACGACAAGAAGTGGGAGGAGGAAAAAGGAGAGCATCGGTGGCACGTGTACCTCCTGTTGGTCCAGAGATAGAGACATCTGCTGACACTTCAAGTAAGTTGCTGGTTCAGCAACTCTGTATCCCACAACTTACCCAGCTCTATGGCAGTTAAAAGGCATCCACACACACTGTAGCTGCCAAAAGCTCTGGTTGGTTGGTCTTTTTCTCTTGGTTTGGGTTTTTGATGGGTTTATTTTTGTTAAAGAAGAGAATATGAAAATAGCCAGATATTATTTTCACTGGAGTTGCACACAGGGCTAAGCTGTGTAACAACAGCAGGACCTGGCTATCCTGGTTTGAGGAAACTAATGACTATTTCTAGAAGCACGGGGAACTTTAAAATTAGAAACAGTCCATGGCCAGGCAGGCTTGCTTTATTAACCCATATTATAGAACTATATAACTTGTTTAATATACATACTGTACACAGCCAGGCTCAAGACTGACACACAGATACATAGTACGTGCTACTGCCATGAATAATTTACCATTTAAAGTGACAAAAGAGAACAGAGGTAAAAGCAAAATGAGCTCAGGCTCATGCCAGAGGCGCTGGATGCTGAGGATTGACCCAGCATTCCTGTTTGCTGCACTGGTACAACGAGCCGGCCCCATCTCTAAGAACAATTCAGTTCCACAGTTCCACAGACAGATTTCACTGCCCCGACTGGCTGCGAGCCGCTAACTCACAAGCTTTTGTTTTCTCTTCAAAATACCAGCAGAAAAAGGGAAGGCAGTGATTTCATGCTTGGGAGTACAACACACTTCTCAGGCAATGAATTCATGTACCGGGGTAAACAGCTGAATGGCTTCGAACAGAAGTTGTTACCGAATTTAATTCATAATGGAAGGAACGTTTTGAGCGTCAAACAAAGCAACTGTTAACAGAGCTCATGAAGACTAAGTTACTGGTTGTCAGGCACACAATACCCCAAGTTTTCATGAGCGTAGCAGCACGTGCTTCTCTTATCTGGCCACTACTGAAAATAGCCGCTGCTACTTCTCATTTATTGATCGTTTGAGATCGTGATGCTGCAACGACAGCCTCGTGCACAAATCTCAGCAAGATGTGCTTCTGATCTGGCATTCAAACAGACATCAGGGGGAAAACTGGATTTGAGACTCGTAAATTCTTACTGTGTAAGGTCCATTTCCTTCAGCTTCCCCACTTCTTGCTTGTGTTTTTCTTGGAATTCTTTTGCAGCTTCTTCCTACAACCAGACAGCACAACATGTGCATGAAGTTCTAAGTGCAACAGTGACCACGTAATGCAAAGAAAATGCCTTTCGCACTGAAAGAAAAGTACGTCCTCTAAACCAAGTAGCAGATGATCCTGAAAAGCTCCTCTCTTTTATATAATTTCATTTTTATGTTATTTGTATACATATACTTGTATATAACCCCAAGAACATCTCGGATTCTGTGCAAAATCCATATTGCAGATTAACAAAGCACGGCTACAAGCACAGGACACAAAGCTGTCAGGTTTTAACTGCCATAAATTGACAGACGTGACATGGAATTCTTTCCAGCCAAGAAAATTAGGATTACAAGGCTTCTTCACTCAAGGGAACTCCACAAAGTGCCTACACATGCATCGGGAAGAAAGTTTATAATTACCAAATCATCATTTAAAGATTTCAGTGTTGGCTCCATTACAATATCCTTTGTTGCCACCATCTGCTCCTCCACAGCTTTTTCCTGGACTGTGTTGAACAACTGTAAATGAAAAAACCCAACACATGTGAGACTTGCTCACGTTTCCTCTAGGTTATTGCCTTAAAATAAATAAGAAATGCTGTCTGGCCCCATGAAACTCTTCTAACCTTGCAAACACCATCAGGCAGTTGTTTATTTCTGATGAGTGCATTCCATCATGCCGAAATAAAGAGCTCAGTGCAGCTTCCTGAAGGCAGAATTACGTACAGCCTTTATAAGCAGTATAAAACCAAAATCAGTGAGCGCCCAACGTCACTCACATGAATGCAGAGAGTTCGTAATCTGCAACACAATCTGCAACATCACCTCATTTGATTACTGCTGCCTATTTATTTTTTTGTGTTACATTCTTCAAGATAACTGTGAGGGCGTCACGCCCAGCAAATCACCTCTAATGAACAACCAACCAACTGTTTTCAGTTCAGACCCCAGAAGCTTTGCTACCGTATCCTAAACTTTGAACATTAGAGGCCCCAGGATCCATAAGCAATTACACGCAGTCGGCAAGTGTTCTGTCCTTCTCGCCACTTGCTAACTCATCACGTTACTCATTTTATCACAGACATGACAGAGAAAGAAAACCAGCTGCAAAACTTTCCAGTTATTTTGCTGGACTTCAAATCTGGCTTTAACTGACATCGGGAAAGGTTTTTTTTCAAGTAAAGGTGAGATGAGACCAATGCAGTGAACAGTCACAGACAAACGGCTCAGGCTCGGTGTTTTGGTGAGGACAGTTCATTATTTAAAAACAGAAACACGGGCACTGTTACTTGGGAAAACACCATATAAATCAATGCCACAAATACCTGCTTTTTCCACTGGGATTTTCCCATCTTACAGAGAAGTTTACAGTCAGCTACCGGGGACGTGCTAAAGACACCCAGTTCTGATTCAGCTTTCTGTCAGTGCCAGGCTGAATTACATTTCAGTCCAAGACAACCACGACAAAGCTTGTCCCGAGGCCGTTACCTGGACGACTTTGCGGATGATCCTGTTGAAGAGGCCCATCAACTGGCTGCTGGGCAGCTCTACCTCCTTTTCCAGTGTGTCCAGAGATTTATGCTGCAGGCCAATCCCTAGGAAAAGGGCCTGAGGAAATGACAGGGATTTCATTTACAGAGGCTTTTGGAGCAAATACAGATACATAATATCCTCTGCACTCCCTACAAAAGGCTTCTCTGGTACAAGCTGAAGCTTTGCTTAGAGGCTCAGGAACACTCCTAAATTATTCTAGAGAAGGCAGGTGCCATCCCATACTTTCTTCTGAAGCACAGTTCAGAGCCAGAAGATTCTGAGGGGCTTTCATGCCACAGTTCATTTTATAAATGCATGGAGTGCTTCAACACGCAACAGAATATGATCCCTACAAACTTTACCCGAAGCAAACGCTCAAGGTGGAAAAACACTTACAAGCAGGGGAAATCATGAAGAGGACTACACAAGAAGCCACTAACTGAAGCAAAGTCTTTTTGTAAGGATGACACAAACCAGGAAATTATTCCAAATATATACAGAGAGAGAGATGAAGCATGGCTTGTTCTCCCAGCAATACATACCGACTGTGCAGCAGAGAGAGAGATGTCACCCATTTGGTTGAGAAAAAACATCCTGGCAATGGTAGGTACCATATCCATGATGAGATGATAGTCCACCATGTTACGTGAGTACATCTCTAGTCTCTTCAGGTCGTAGGGGATGAAAACCGATTCTAATTCAGCACGGCTGATGGCTGATGGGTACGAGAAAAAGACAACGATGTCAAGACTGTTCTTCACAGCGATCCAAATCATGCAGTTGAACTAAAGCCTTTCTCTTAGAAAGGCATCACGTTGCAATTTCCAAATTTCTGATGACAACATTCGAGATCCTAAGCAAGCTGACCTGCCTACTGACCCTTGCTATTCAAGGCTTCCCTTTTAATTCCATACTGGATTTGGCAGGTGTCATTATCCATCCTTGTCATGCATTTAGCTGTTACAGACAAGAGCCCTCTGATTTTGGATTACTTAAATCTTCAATCAAAAAATCACGGTGGGGAGGGAAAAGGAAAAAACCCCACCACTAAAAATCACCACTACTTGTTTCCAGTGGCAGAAAATGTGCCCTTAGCTTTTTATTTAGAAATACAAGCATTTTTCTGGATAATAGGAATAAAACACAGTGGCTGACCAAGAGAAATTCACAGCACTTCACAAGAGACATCATATAATGCTGGTATTTGAGAACTCTGATAAACATACATTAAACTGCCACCTAACTGAACACTGTAAGCCTGGGTACTCACGTGGTTGTGGCTGCTGTTTGATATTTTTGTTCTGAAGAATATTCAGCGCCAAGGAGGGAGAGAACGTGCTGAACTGGTAGGAAAGAAGAGAAAGGAACCGCCTCCTAAAATCTGTAGGACAAGACGATAAAATGAATGAGTCCTGCGGTCCTCTAGAATAAATATCCCAGAAGATTCTTCTAGTATTAGCAAAATCAAAGGTACCTTTCCAGAAAGCTGTAAGCCAAGGCTCCTGTTCGGTGTCCTCTTCATTCAGCATCTTCAGCATGATGCACGAATGCTCACCAGTCAGGTCATTCTAATAAAAAAGGTATTTCCTATCATCACCAGGAACCTCTGCACTCCGTGCTCAACTGAAGAAGGCAAATGTCTTCTAAATCAATCACAACGACACATGTACCAACTGCTACTGATCTAATGTAAAACCTACAAATTAGGACAATTTGGTAAATCCTAGTGCTGGAGGGATTTTGGCTTCTTGAGGTAACCAGCAATCACCAGTATTGCAAATTCCAGGTAAATCCCAAGAGCCAGGAAAAGAAAAAGTTCAGTGACACAGAACTAACACATTATTCTCCCCAAAAGTAGTGTAACTGCTAGTGCTCCTTTTTTGTAAACACCCAGAAAACCAAGAGCAGTCAGTTCAAGGGCCACCTGTGTATTTCACTGATAACCACATTAATAACCCTCAGAAGCTGCACAAACTACTTAGAAGACCACATTCACAACCTAAAACTTTACTCCTCTAGTTAACTATAGGCCCAGAGAACAAAAACAGACATAAAACCCCCAAACGTACCCTCAGAAAACCTCCCTGCCCAAATCACGTCTCTAATGGTGAGATGCCCAGTGATTTCATTCAGAAACAGTGTGCTACTTACCGGTGTCTGCCTCAGATAAACTGGCACAAATCCAGCACGTTTCCAAAACCTTGGAAAAGGGAAAAGAGAAAACGCGCTGAGAACGATGGAACTGTTGATTCTAGGACACTACTTGTGGTTAAAAAAGCAACTCACCTGCCATACAAGAACAACTGTTGAAAAGTAAGCAGAAGCCCGTAAGACACCCCACCCACTGATGAAAATGAACACTGACAGAAAGTGGTAACAGCAATCAAACTGGCTGAGCTTCTAACTTAGAGGAGTGAAAAATTATGTGATATCAAAAACTGAACAAATTTTCAAAGACTGACAGACGTGATACAAGAGTTATTGGATTTGATATGCTTCCAGGGCCTTCTTTAAAAACAGGCAGAGAGGTTTTGATCAACAATATCACAGACTCCAAAGGAGCTGAGGATTTACAGTTTACTTCAGAGACTCTGCTCTTCTTCAATCAATGATGATGAAACTTCCAGGTTACAAATACTAACTTCTGGACCAGAGAGAATCCCAGACTGATCAGCAAAAATCCTGCTGATGCGCCTTTCCATCCTTCTGTTTCTTCTTGCATCTTAGTTAGGAACTGATGCTACGATTCATTTTGCCCAGGAAAAGGAGGACTAGTATAAAAAGACCTGCTGAGAGCAAACATATGGCATCCCAGACAGAAGAAAGAAGCCAGGCCCCAGAGCAAGTGTCACTGGCAACCCACCTTCACAGGCCACGAGACGACTCCTCATCAGCTGTGCAGGACATTGCAAATTTCAGCATGAAGCCCCACCTGTGTACCCCAGCCTCTCCCTATCCCACCATTTGTCCTTTTTTAACTCTATCTCACGACAGCGAACAGTCAACGCAAAAAAGCAGTGAAATGCTTTGCTCTCCCTGTCGCCCTGAGAGGGATCGCGAGCTGAAATTTAAGAAAAATTAAGAAATGGTTTGCTGCTGCAGTAACTCAGTTCCTCCACGGTCAGAAAAGCAAGAAGCAGCTGCAGTTGCTGGTGAAAAGCATTCACGTTAGTCAGGAAACCAACAACTAGCTTCAAAGTCAGCAGCAGCTCAAGCTTCTACAGGTCACAGGAAGTAGTATTTAACTTCTCCCGACTTACTACAGGCTCTTTTCACTTCTCTAGCCAGGAAAAACTGTGCAATTAAGGCTAGTTAGCTGTTTAAAAAGGTCTTACTTGAGTAATCTTGGCGTTAGGCCGTAAGATACCCCCAGATAGTCCAGGTTTTCCGCTTCTCTCTCGGTCAGTTTGAGAAGTAAAGGAGGCAAGTCTTTCCGAGGTGTCACAACCTCTTCTAATAAACTAACGGTCTGAAAAAGAAAGTGGTTAGCAGCAACCCTCACAGAAAACTGCAAATTGCATCCCTTATTCTGCATAAAAATTAAATGCATTTCCTCCTTACAGACAGAAATCATTATTAAGACTCACAGTGAGAAACAAACTGCAAATACAAAAAAAGGTACTGAGCTCCATACCTCGCTGCTTACAGTTGCAATTTCTTTTGGCTTTTGTCTTGGTTTTTCATCTAAACATGGGAATTTGCCTTCGTAGTACATCTGCAGCAAAGTCAGAGCTCTGCTGCCATAGCCCATCTGCGAAGCACGAACAATACAGTTTAAGTGAAAAGACAGATCTAATTCTGAACACGAGGCGACAACATTCTCCCTGCACAAATCCACTAACAATCATCAGTGCTGAGATCACCTGGTTACTGCAAAAATGAGTTCTCTTTGGTAAAGAAGTGTCACTGGATCTTGATTATTTCCTGCTGCTGGGGATGCTGGCTTGCTACAGCGCTGCCCTGTCACGACAGGAGCGCTGGTGTGCCCCCCGTCCAGAGGAAAGCAATGTCCCCTCCAGCCTCCTGGGGCATCTGACCATTCCTGCACATCTGACCTCATTCTGTTACTATCGTCAGCGAGCTTAAAATGCTGAAAACTGGAGCAACTGAAACGTTTGCCCTGTTTTTGAATTCTGCCTGTACAGCCATTCGCATGGTACCACGGCTGACTAGTCACAAGAACTGGGTTCCAAAATACTTTACCCCCTGATAATCCGGGTGAACCGCGATACGGACAACACGTCCACCTGACAGGCCCCCAAAGTCTGGATCTTGGAACTGCGTAAGAGATAAAAGTTAAAGGACACAAATGAGTACTCTGCAAATTAGAAACAGTGCTGAAATATATCCTGGGTGTGAGGACGCGGCCAAATTATTCACCTGCTCTGAAATAGTCCAGGGAATAAGATCACCAGCAGCTTTCTTTCCCCTAGAAAGGCTGTTCATGATAGACTGGCGAGAGATCTCTCCCTCCAAGCACACCTGCCAGGAAAGTTAAAAAACCATTAATGGAGAAAAAAAAGTGTTTTCTCCTACAGTCTCTCCACTACAGCAGAATCAATATTTATACTCAGTTGCTGAGCCCGTTTCGCAGTACTGAGGTCTCTGTGAAAGGATCACAATGCACTTCTACAGCAATTAGTGCATTAAGGAAAGGGAGTAAGGGAGGAGGAAAACACCCTAATATACTGTTGTAACACACATCAGAACACAGCGCAAGCTATCTTCTACCCCTAAGTAGTACAAAGCTGTCCCACGACTCTGGAGAAGCGTCCTGCTTCCCTGTTGAACAGCTCAATTCACAGACACGTGCCGCTTCTCTTACCTGAACAACAGCAAGAACTTCAGGTAATGAATTCTGGGTGGGTGGAACAGGTGGCAAAAGGCAAAAAAGATGATGGGCAGGTGCATCAGAGAGCATCTGGAGGTCATTGGGTGAGTTCTGGAGGGTAAAGACATAGCAGAAAGTTGAAGAATGGCTCCTTGAGAAGAGCTTCAAAGTCCAGCGCAATGTTAGTAGCTGACTTCTAAGCAACCCTCCATTTTTTGAACTTAGGGCAATTAAGAAACTTGGAACTAGTATAATACTGATGGATGAAGAAGCTCAAAGGCCAGGTCATGGCTGTTATACTACCAGAGAGCATCTGTTTTTCTCAAGTGAAACCTCTTGCTCTCACATGTACTGAACTGTACTTTCCATTTTTATACAGGCAATTTCTTAATCTAACAGCTTAAATAATTTTTTTCAGCTGTCAGATTTTTACTAGTTAGTACTTCAGTACTTACGACTTCACCACTCACATTTATTAGTCACCCATGGTCTTGAAACTCTGAGATTAATTATTACTCTTTCCAGGAGTAAAATGGTACTATTCTTTTGGTTAACTTGAGGTTTCTACATAATGGTAAAGAGAACTCCTAACCAGGTTCACCACTGATACTGACAAGCTTACAGGATCATTTAGAATAGAGTCTCAAGAATTTCTCAAGACAAAAGTATTCCAGACGTCTGCAAATGCAGTACATTCAGCAAAGACCGTAACAGACACCTTTTCAGAAACGGGTGAATACACATCTGTATACAACAACAAGCACCTGAAGCTGTGCAAAAAAACCTCAACTAGGTCAGATCAATTAGACTGTCCTAACGAGCACTGCTCCCTCCACAAAATTCCTGGCTGAAATTCCGACAGAAACAGGCCAAGCTTTACCTTGTAGTGTGAAGCCACATAGAGGGCCATCAGTCTCTGCAGAAAAACTTCTGATGCTTTGTGGTAACAAAAGAGTGTGTCTCTGTTTACATAGTATCTACACAGAGGGGTTAAGGAAACAAGCTCCTTGGAAACAAGGAGAAAACCCCTTGTTGGTTGAGAAGTAATATTTTTAATACAGCTTTGGGCTACGTGCTGGCTTGTGCTTTAGTCTCTACAGCTCTATCTACAAGAATTAATGAGTTGGGCAATGCTCATAGCTTTCACACCCTTCAACTGTAAAGCTAAACCTTTTATAACTCCAACACGGACTGCCCTTCATTCAACCCTTCCTTAGGATCGACTCTGCAGTAAAACTGCTTTGGTAATGTCCTGGTAACACACAACACCGGACTTAAGAGGTAAGAGCTCAACTCCAGAACTACAGTCTTAACAGATTTTTGCCGAAAGATCATGTACTGAGGTCATCACATGAACTGGAGAATCCACTATTCATCAGTTTGAAAAAGCCTTCTTCCCCTAAAAGCAATATATTTTGATCAAAGCACAACGTGTGAATAAGGATACAGGTCACAAGTCTCGGGCAGCGGGCAGCCAGAGATAATTCTGGTGATGTTGAGACAGTCCAAACAGAGCAGATCATTCAGCCACTTTTCAACTGGGTCACCAGGGGCGTACCTGATTGACTCGTGGAGGGAGACTTCATGCAACGTACGAGCTGCAAACAGATTTCAGAGAAGAATATCTAGTGCCAGAAGTTACAGCTAGCAAAGAGTCCAATAGGATGGGTGTCCTTTGAAGGGCTCCTGGATTAGAACATCATTACTCATATAGCTTTCATCCCTTAAAAAGCTTTACATTTGGAAGTAGTAGGGAAAAAACAGAGGAGGGTTCCTTCGTTTTCCCATACCGCTATGTTCCTAGAGCTGCAAAGGGACATGTGGGACACCCATGGGGCTTGCCCACGGATCACAGTTCTTCACCGCAGTCTGGAATACACCAGAGTACCTGAGCTGAGTTTAGCTGTAGCTGTAGATTTGTTCTCTGCTGTCATGGTGACCTGGGTTTGTGCACTCTGTTGACGGAGCTGCTGAATGAGCTTCAGAGAGAGCGATCGACCGGTACCCTCGTACCTGAAAAGCAGAAGACAAAAGTCTGAACCAAATAAGCAAACAGCAACCCTGAGCCGTGGGGCAGCTCCAGCACAGAACCTTTACGAATCCAAAGGAGAGCAGCAAGTTCAAGTACTGACTCTTGGTTATTTTAAGGAGCAGTTCCACAACAGATGAAGTCTTAGGATGACCTAATGTAAGGGCGTGTAACAAAAAAGCGCTGTAGATAAGGAACAGTCCACTTGCACAACTGCTTTCCCAGGTAGACAGCTGCTGCTCAAGCCTTACCCATTGATTGTAGAAGCCATGAAGACAAGGAAAGGGCCCAGCAGGTTTTTCACCAGGGGCAGAGGAATGGCAGCAGCTTCATCAATCACAACAAGCTCAGCTTGACCCAGTTTCACAGAATCGGCAGGGTGTATGTACTGTGAGGAATGAGAGGACACCATCATTATCAACAACAGCTTGTCTGGGAATTAGTGAAATGTCCCAATTAGCAGAGCTGGTGCCCAAAAAAGCTGTTTGTTGTCCCAATTCTCCACCTCCATCAAGTCAGAAACTGAGGCATCAAAGGAAACAGTCAGGAGAGGGCTCATGTTACCCTTGTTTTGTACATTTCCACACAAATTTGTCTGCAGAGATCATGGAAATAAAGGCAATATTATCGCTGGAAACATACTCTTCCTTCACTGTTTCTTCCAACTTCTTCTGCTTTTGTTTCAGGAAGAAACCATGAGCTGCTACCAAAGGAGCTTTGTAACCTACAAGTTATTCACAGAAAGAAACAAGATCTTTCGTGAAAGAGACCAGAAAAAGAGGTCTGCCTTAAAGCAAAACCAATCAGGACAGTGACATATCACATAAAGTGATCCAACTACAGCATTGGTAAAGCCAAGAATGAGAAACAAAAAGCAGGAAGGCAAGAGTGCAACAGAGATCAGGTACCTGAATGGTCTGTCTGTGCTCCTTGAACACATTCACTCTCACAACAGCCTTGTTAAACTCCGGATTTAACGATTGTACAATCTCATAGTCCAGATGTTCCTGAAAGAAAACATTGTTAAACACTATGAGCAAGCCAAGATCTAAGAAAAATATTGATTCCTACTATCATGAGACTAATTTCCTTAGGAGTACATAGCTATTTCAGATGAAAACACTCATACGAAAAGCTTCAGAGGCCTGGGAACTTAGAAATTATTTACAGGTGCTAAAAATTATTTCACAAAAATAAAATATTTTCTCAACTTAAAAATAGAGAAGGAAATGTAACTGTACTATGATTTATGATTCCCTTCTGCAGAGCACTATTAAAAGGGCTGGTAGGGACAAAAGCTGGTAGCTAAGGTACAGAAACAAAAACCCAGGAACGCTATGGAAGTACTGGACAGGAGTCTGCTCTCCTCACCTGGTACTGCAGCGCATCAAAGCCTTTAAATATGAACTCGAAGAGAGTGTGAAGGTTATCAGGGCTTGGAGATGTGACAAAGATATTGGAGTAACTGCACAGAAAAAGAAAACAGGAATTTAAGTCTTTTTCTAACACATTTTGCATACACATACTAGAGTGGAATGTTTTCTTTATGCTCTGGGTTTATTTGACCTATTAATCAAAACACAGCAGAATCCTTTAGACAATTTTTTCGAAGACTGAGGCTTTCTTATTACCATAAAATAGAAAAAAACTGACCATCAATGTACGCAGCAATGAGAAGCAAGAAGAATAAGAAGGAGGGATGTAGAACTGGAAATCACAAATATATTCAGATCTTGTCATTTTTTGAAAATTTTTTCATTAAACTCATAGATGCAAATAAAGCCTGAGAGGTTGCAGCAGGATCACTCACCCAAAAGCTACTGCTCCAGCAATAGCCAGTCCCAAAGCAGCAGATTTACCACGTCCCCTGGCTGCTGTTAACGCCACAGTGCTCCGCAGAGTCTTCTCAGAAATGGCTTCAATAAATTTTAGAACTGCTTTTGCCTGATGATCAGAAGAAAAAAAAAAAGAAAATGAACCTCAGGTGTGTTTAAATTCCTTTACACAGATTTTCACATTCTATTCAGACCTAAACCGAACAGAAACTTCAGGTAATGTTTTCTGCTTATTTCAAATCCTGAGAGCTCATCATCTTCTAAAATGTGGGCTTCTCCAGATCAGCTCCTGTCTCCATTCCAGCCCTTCCACTTATTCTCAACCTCATGAAGAAAATCACTGTCATTGAGCTACCACGTCCAATCAGTTTTTCAAGGAAATTATCCAAGACCCCACCCACCACCGTTCACACTCAGATTTGGTAACGTGCAAGATGAGGCACAAAACATCAGCACCTGAGGTGACCTGTCAAGCACAGAGCATCTCAAATTTAAGCCCCACACCAACCTGATCCAGGGTTTTACAGCTGTCCACCAAAACTCCTACAGGCTGTGTGTCCTGCAAACTCTCCTTCAGTTCTTTCAGCTCCAAGTCCTGCGGCCGGAGCTTCTCTTCCTACAAGCACAGGATTTACCACAAACAGGATTAGTAAAGGAAACGTCAGCACAATTATACCTTTGTGATGTCTTCTGATATTTTTTTAGCAGGCAGAAAAAGGTAAATGGTACCACAAGTTGAACATGTTTCCTAGAACAAGAAAAAATTAAATGGAAGGACACATATTTAACATTTCAGTTTTAACGAATCATCATAAGAACGGTTAAACAAGAAGTGTGTGTCCTGGCTTCCCCAAGCTTGGAGGAAAAAAAGAAAGGATTTTTTGGTACACGGTAAGTGGAGAATGGCATTGCTAAGAAGAAGAGACCATGGACCAATATTAAGATTTTTGAAGCCAAACAATAAACTTGGACACAAAAGCAATTAATGTTAAATGGGAATGAATTTTGATTTTCCTTACTGTCACTTAAAATCCTAAAGGCATCAACACATCCATCCAAAAGCCAAGCATTTCTGCTGCTGCCAGTATTGTTATAAGGCTACAGGGCGCTTGTTTTGTCGGGTTTTTAAAATCAGGGCTCTGTTAAAATGTCTTTACCATCTCTGACAGAACCTATGTTGGTATTTCTTAGGCCACACAAAACAGTTCAAAAGCTTAAAGATTTCTGTTTAAAACTTGTTCCATTTTACTTCAGTCTACAACTGAAAGTGACGAAATGGCACATTTCTAACAGCGTAAGCTATTTGTCTGCCTTATACTCTGCGAATGCTTCCCAAGGACGTGGCATGTGTTACTCAGAAACTGAAACAACCACCACGGCTTCTGGGTATCAGTTGTCTTCTGAACTTGTAACACACTTATTTTCAAAGTGTTTTTCCACCCCTCAACCATTGAAAGGTCCTTTTATTTGTCTCATCCCAACTTCCCATCAGCTTGAAATCTCTCTGTGCACTTCTGAAACAGCAACTATAGCAATTAAGCTCCACCTTGCTAAGCTAAACAGCAACACAGCAAAATGAATAAACACAGGCAAGCACAAAAAAATGCTGTGACAATAAAAAAATACAAGGAGAAAAGCAAAAGACAGCTTCCCATGCTTCACCCATACCAAGTATAATTTTTGCAGATCATTCTATTTCCTCTCTGCAAGACCATTATTTAATAGAAATCCAGGTGAAAAGAAAGCTTCCTCTTTTTTAGACCTTTAACTCAGACCAATTTCTCCCAAGGAAAAACGTCTGATGTTGCTTACTGACCTGTGACTGTGGTGGAACGGGTGTGATGTTTGCAACGTGACTGGAGATGGGCAAGATATTCAGCTGATCATCAATCACGATGCAATTCTTGCACGAGGCCAGAGACAGAATGAACCTGAGCGGTCAAGCAAAGGCAACTCAGTAAAGAAAACCAGCAACACAATTGCATTTTGGTAGTGAATCTTAACTCTTTTCTCAGCTACTTGGAGCTGAGCTACAAGTTCACACAACTGGCAGTAGGCCTCTTATCGTAACATCAGGATCACCTACACAAAACAGGGATCCACTTCCCAGGATGTCTCCAAAGAATGCTAACTAAAGATCTGCCAAGAGAGCATTTAAGCAAGAAGTAGCTTCACAGAAGTCTAAGATGCGAATCGTCACAAGCGCTGACCGTCCAGTCAGCGCTGGTTTATTCATCTTTCTAATTTCTGACATCACATAACGACCTGCACGCTAAAGAATGATTTCTGCAATTTTCCTGTGGCTAGAGCTCACCCACTCAGGAAGAGCTGCTGCTTCTGTGCAACAGAAGCAGGTAAGACACTTCTAAAACCACAGAGAATACTCCACAGTAAGCAGTTTTCCGTCTTACAGTAGCGCAGTAAGTATCTACACTTCAGCGCATCCGGAGCAAATGTTTCTACTGAGCATTTCACGAAAGGGACTCTGAGCAGTTTACAAATTTGGGCCTATCTGCATTTACCCCTTGTAGCACGCACCAAAATTCTGTATACAATTCCTCCAACAATAAGTCGTACTCATTTACAGAACAGTACACGAAAAGTTCACGGAAGCAACCGAGAAGCCCTATTCCAGTGCAACCTATAGGATGCTTTCCTCACAGTAGAATGTTTTTCCTAGTAATAATAACACATGACATTGTTCCAGATGCTTTTTGGTTAGGCATACGGCCTGGATCCTTTACGCTCTTAATAACTGACCTCTCATTAAACCGTCCTACCACGTCCTGGTGTGCCTCTGTTCTGTACCGAGAGTGTACATCCTGAAATAAAAAGACAAAGTCAATCTGGAGAGGGAATGGCAGTAAGTGATTATTTACAGGATCGTTACTCATGGGACAATTCAACTCTTCTGCAGCCTGTAACAAAAGCAAAACCTGGCATTCTCACAATGCACCTACTTAAAATCAGACGTATTACGTTGCACATACCATGGTCATTGTATAGAGCTGTTTTAGTGAGTTCATAGTTCTCAGGAGAATCACCACAATTCCTCCACCTTCTACTGTTTCAACAGTCCTAGCTAGGAGGTTTGGAGTCAAGGCTTCAAAATCCTAGGAAATAAATAAAACTTCAAAGTTACAACTAGCATCTACTATAAAAGAAGCAGAAACTCTAAACCCACCATTTCTCAAAGCTTAACTCACGTTTAACGTTTGCATTAACGAACATCATATTAAGGTTCTACCAGCAAGGCCATCTCAACCTCGCAAAGCTGTAAAAGACACGTAAGGCCCTCATAATTGAAATAACAGAAGCAACAAATACTATTCCTGCAGTATTTAAACTGAAAGCAATTGATACCAGTGCAATGTCCTTTTTAAGTCAAAAGTTTAACTCCTTACCTGAAGTACACACATGCCGAAAGTGTTACCAAGAATCTTATGAGTTTCATTGTAATAGCAGTAGCGAATGTTTGTGGCTGCTATAAATAACTCAAAAGGATCATCATCCCTTATGTTTAAAGTTCCACTTTTTATCTTCTTCTGTAGTTGTCTCATCCTCTTCCTCCGGTGGCTGGAGAACAAAATTATACGGAAATTTTCTTGGAAAAAGTTTTGAGAAAAATGCATTCAGGCCTACGTTCAAGTCTAACTGGAAGCCAGAGCTCATCCTCTAGGGAAAAATATATGGATCATGCTTTTTGAAGCACAGAGGCATTCTAATGCTTAATCTGCTTTCAGTCCTAAATACTACTGAGGCTAAAAATCTGAGGAGCTAACAGTTTTAGTCTTTTCAGGTTGAAAAGGTGTGGGAGGTCCAGAACAAGTGAGTTAGCTACAAAAAGGACAGTGAGAGCTACAGAAAGAAACCAGAAGTACCTCCTGATGGCATCAACTGTATTATGGAAGCCAAATTTTAGTCCTGGAAGACCAAACTTCTTGTATCACTTCTGAGAACTAATCTCGTTTCTCCTTACAACAAAATGACACCACCTGTGCTCAGCAGCCCAGTCATGGAGCTTGTGCTTCACACAGAGCAGCGACGGCAGCACGAGACACAAGAGGTATCTTACCTGCTAAAGCCCAGCTCCTTTTTGTAACACCACAGCACAGAGGGTCTGGCCTTTACAGTTGCTTTAGACAACATATGATGAAGTATAACCACCTGCCAAAACACAGAAACGTTCATGAACAACTGTATTCGCAAGCTGCCACCAACAACCAAAATGTTTTTTCTGTACTTGATTTTACAGCTAGGTTTTCTGCCAGGCAACCTTGTGCAAAAAACAAAAAAGGATCCATTGACACGTTGTGAAGGTGACATTCCTTTTTACACACATGTGTTTCTGTGCCTTTTCCAGGGCTGCACAACATTGAAAACAATTATACCTACCATTTCCTTAGCCCTCTTCTTTGGCAGAACTGCTAACAATCGCACAAAGAGAAGGCAATTAATTCCAGGATGATAGAGCTCCTGGTATTTGTCTCTATATTACATGTTGCAGAATATATTTCAGACTTTTTCTACTGCTACATATCCTGTACATTCAGTAAGAACACCTGCTGCACTCATCGGTGAAAAGACCAAACGCAACGCGTCTCAGAATGTACTCCCCCAAAACTCACCCGTCCGCTTTAGCAGTAAACTAATGTCAACCTTCTTGTACAACTCATTATTTTCCAAGATTTTTTAATAACTGGTTCATTTTACTTCCCCAGAAAATAGAGCTAACTGAATTGATTTATCCTAAAATGTTACGGTTTTGTCATGCCACTCTTCCCCTTTCCGCTCAAAACCCACACGTTTAGAGTCTCTTGGAAATGAGTTCAGTGGTTAACTTCTTCCGTACAACGTTACAGAGCAGGTCCTGACGTGGAGACATCTGCAAGATGACTCGGTCCAGAAAACAGAGCTTGAGTGCAAAACCCTAACACCTCACGGCAGGGCTCAGAGAGCAAAAAAGCTCCTGCTACCCAGAAAATTAAATGGTTTTTAAAAAATAAATAAATCTAGTTTGCCTTAACTCGCTTTTATTGAACGTTCACGAGCTTCTCAGGCAGATGTTTAAGGGCAAAACCTCCTGAACCATTTCCCACACGTGAGCCGCCCTGGCTGAGCACGCCGCTGCCCTGCCCCAGCCTCTCCCGGGTTTTAACACTCGCTTTACAGCAAGAAAAAAGGAAAGGGGTGGGGGGGGGAATAAGCGGTACCGGGAGAACCACGGCTCAACGCAGAGGCCGG
>NW_009716890.1:0-206 GCF_000703405.1 Apaloderma vittatum | reverse complement strand
GAAGGGCTGGCGCTTGAGGCAGCATCGCTCGCACAGCCCGGCCTCAGCACCTCTGCGTTCCTATGACAACTACCAAAATACCTGCTGACAAAAACACGGTATTTGCCTAGTGTGAGGTAAAAGCGAGGCTATTTCCTAAGGCTCGTGGGACCCAGTGCTCACAGCTCCCCAGGGAAATCCCTTATACCTTTCCACCCAGGATTTCT
>NW_009716889.1:0-6436 GCF_000703405.1 Apaloderma vittatum | reverse complement strand
TCCCAGTGTTCACCGTCAGGGGCCTCGGGGCCTCTTTCCGTGTCCCCGCCTGTCGTGTGGCCCTTTAAGCCGTCCCCTCGTCTGGTGAGGTGGCGGGAGGGCGGTCGCGGGCCTGTGAAATGGCCCCGGTGGCTGAGGGGACTCTCGGCACGCCCTGGGAGAGCCCAAGCTCTTGCCACAGCTGTACCCGGGTCCTAAAGGTGATGGGTTTCACCCCAAAAAAAGAAGCAGGAAGGGTTTTCTCCCTCAGAAGGGTTTGGGATGATGAGCCACAGCCTGAACTGCAGGTCCTGAAGTTCGTTGTTAATTCTTGAGTTGCAGATCCTGAAATTAATTTTTAACTCCTCTTAACAAGTTGCGCAGCTCGGTTTTAGCGGGAGAATTTATGAGCTGAAGGTGAGGAGTGGTAGAAAAAACCCTTCAAATAGATATTTCCAAATAGGTAAGTGGTTGAAAAATCGCGGTTTGGTCTCGCTGGAGGCCTCCGCCACCTTCGCTCCAAGCAGCCCAAGGGAGGCCCTATAAAGGTGCTGAAATCTTCATTCCCAGGGTAGTTCAGGTCAAAGGGCTCAGCCTGAAAGACCCTCAGCAGTTGTCCTGTACCCAGTACAGCATTTTTCTCAGATCTTAAGGTTCCAGGTCTGTGCCGGCAAACCTGCGCGTTACCCGCCTGCTTTACAGACAGCATCGCACAGCCCTGGGAAGAGATGGGTTCGCACAGTGATCGCCCGGGCTTGCTGGCGATGGCAGTGCCGGGAAAGGACATGGAGGTGGCTGACACTCAGCCTCTGTTGCTAGACTCTCAGTATTTCACTAATGACATTTCCCAACAGGTTTCTCCTCTTGGAAAAAGGCAAACCTGAGTGGCCTCCTATCCAGCGTGGCCTGGAAATGGAGCCTGTAGGCAGCTTATACTCCACTGAGTCCAAGAGTAGCTGAACAATAAATAGGTGATTTTTTTTTTCCTTCTTCCTTATTTTCTGACTGAGGTGCTGGTTCCTGGGAGGAAATGATGAGCTTATTTACTGCCTGTATCATGACTTTCTCAGATCTCCAGCTTTCAGCCTGAGGTGCTCTACACCTGATCACAGCTCTTTGGGGACTCAGGTTAAGGATTTGTGTCATGAACTAAACCTATTTTTTAAAACTGTGGAGCCTGTGGCAGTCTTACGCAGATAGACAGTTTGCGCACAGCAACCCATCAGATTTATCGAGGAGTATCTAACGGCTGGGTTGATTACACACCAACACAAAGCTGTGAACTTACAGAAAAAGCTACTTCTCATTTGTTCTTTAAGTGGAAAGATAAAGGAGAAGGATTTGCGTGACATGGACCTTCTTGAGTCCCTTCTTCCAGCTGTTGTGTTGTGGAGTCAGTTCCAAACACCAAACCCAAGCCTAGAACTTGCAGGTGTTAGAATAAAACACTGTTGATTTCCTTCTGCCATTCCGGTAGTAGTGGGATAAGTGTCTTTTAGGAAGTGACCACCCAGCTATAGAATCCCCTTTCTGCTTTCTGCAGCGTATTTTTAAATTTTTTTTCTGAGAGAGAATTGTGATAAATTGGGGGTGAAAGGTAAAAACGAGATGATGAGGGCTGAGGAGAGCATCCCAAGGAGGTAACTGGGTTTTAGGAATATTTTGCTTATGTCAGAGCTGTCCCTAAATCATCAGCAAGGGCATACTCGGAAGTGAAGTCCGTCAGCAGATGGTAACCACCCTCCTTGCACGAGTACACTAATTTTGTTCTTTGCCTGCGTAAACAACTCCCAGATGAGTTGTGGGACCAGCACGGGTGTGTCTGGGGCCGCGCAGTGCTGGGCACACCTATCTGAACTGTAATATTTCCACGAGGAAACAATTTGAAGTGGGAACTGACAGGGCGCTGGCTGAGTGCTGCTGATTATTTTTTTAGCAGAGCTCTCGTCAGGAGCCACAAGGGGCAGCCAACCCCGAGAACAGGCCTCCACATCCCCCTTTTATTTCTCAGCATCCCTGTTACGATTGACAAGATTTGAGAGTGACCTCGGTTACTATAAGAGCTGTTCTGCATCACCAATCCTTGGTAGTAACTCTCAGTGTCAGGTGTTATCACTTCTAGCAGCAGGAGCTGTCGGCAAAAACCCCGTTTTCTTCAGAAAGTGCAGCCTCTTAGAACAGACTGAGCTGAAAAGTGAAATCACTGAACAGAATTAGTTCTGCTTTAGCCCAAACCGGGACATCATGAGGGTACAGAGAGGGCGTGTAGTGAGACGCAGAGAAGGAAAAGTGTGGCAAGGAGCGGAAGGTTGGAATTGTTGGCACTGTCTCACTCAATTTATCCCTGATTCAGGCCAGAATTTCAGCATTTCTGCTGTCTGTGCAGAGAGTGGTGAAGTCTGAGGATGCTATCGGGAGATATGGCCAGCATCTAGCCTTTCGGTCTGCCTCACACCCAGAGGAGCGTCCAGCTTCTGCGTAACGACGGTCGCTGGCACAGGAACTTCTGCCCGGTCACATCAGGGCCCTGAGCACAGGGCAGAGGGAGGACCAGTGCGAAGGACTAAGCAGAGGCAGTTTCTGAAGCTGGAGGCAAGACACAAGTGAAAGAGTGGTGAAATGAGTTGGCACGGGAACACGCTGACCCCCAACACAATGACTTGCAGCAATGGAAGGAAGAACTTCAAATGAAGTTTAGGCAGAACACTGCAGAATATTCCTTGTGGAGGAACCCACCCTGCGGAAGAGGCTGTGTTAGAGGTCAGAAAAGCAATCATCTGCCCCATAATTTAGTGGGAGCGATACCGATCCTTAAAATAAGGGTGAATTGAGCAAGCCTTGCACAGGCACAGAGAAAGTGCAGAGGGTTTCAGCGACAGGAGAGAGGGTTTTGCATTGGAGAGAAGCTTCTCTGTCTGCCTCCTGCTTGGTTCAGCTTTTCTCATCACAGAAGAGCCCTATCTGATCACAAAGAACACAGACCTTGCTCTGGCCATGGCCGAAGCTCTCTTCACGCTCCCTTCTCATGATGACGGATTGTACCTTATTAGATTTCAGAAACTTTAGTCCTTGGAAATGCAAATGCTTTGGGCCGAGCCAAGTGCTGAGGCGTGCCGCCCTCAGAAGAACAACATCTCGTTTCACGCAGAGGTGTGAATGTCAGGATGCCAAACACGCACGTCAGAACGTTGGTTTCACTCAGTCTACCCTGAGCTTCGACCAGTCGCGGTGTAATTTTGTCAGCCAGTTCGGGAAACAGGGGAAAAGGACAACCAGAAACTCTCCAGGTATCAAAAACCCCAGGCTGTGTCGTCCTCATCCACGTAGCCCGGATTTTAGGATTGCAGGGTTAAACGTGCCCTAGCTGGAGTCGTTTTGGGATTTCTTGTGGAACTGGGAAGCCAAACTGGTAGGTGAGTTTGTCCCACAACACTGGGTCTAGGCTACTACGGGAATACGTGTTTGGTGTTTGAGCTCTGGCACCCTGAGGATGCTAAGCAAGAGCGCCTCATCGTAAAAATTAAACTATTAATCCTCTGGGTTTAAGGCTACAGAATAAACCTTAAAAATAGGCACAGAACCCAGACAGGGAGCTACTCGTAATCCCTAGGGGTGACTGTGATGAAGATAAAATTCAGTTTTTTCCTCAGAATAATAAAAGCCATTTTAAAAAACAATTCTTCGAGTCTTTTTCTAGGGTTAACGTTTCTAGGCTTAACGTTTGGAAATACACATGCGTGGGACAAGAGAAATACTGCGAGATACTTTACATATATACCGCAAGGGTACAGGCTAGATTTGAATACAGGGCATGGAAGAAAAAGCATTTGCATTGAGCAATGCTACCGTTTATTTGTTAACATAGGAAGGTACGCCCCTACAAAATTAACTCGCTGCCAGTACTGTTGCTCACCTACCTTCGTTTAGCAGCAAATGGAAAAAGGGGAAAAGCGTTCTCTTCTCTCATGCAGCTTCAGCCAACGCTCCCAGACCAACCTCCCACAGAAAGTCCCCCGACGTTTGAGGCACAGCTGCTTTATTTCTTTTTTTTTTTCTTGCTGCTTACAGTTGTTTGACATGAATCGCTCCAGCCTGAATTTAGGAACTTCGAGGAGTGGAATTACAAATTCAAAGCTACTCCATGCAAACCTTTCCCTGCGCTAGGCTGGCTCACGGGACGCAACGCCTTCTCTTTTCTCCGCCGCGCGCGATGGGGAGCCTGGTGCTGCTACCCCAGCAGATGCCTCGTGTGGGAAACCCAGCTCTTTGTTCAACTCGCTCCTGGATATTTCGACACCACCCCGTGACCCCCCCAGCCTAACAGCCGTTTGCTCATCCAAACAGCTCTAACCTGCTGTGTAGGCAGGCATGTGATCCACCGAGCAGACCTCAAACGTAAAGATATTCACACTGTTGCAGCTGTGGAGTTCACGAGGAATACAAAAAACCCAAAAAGCTGCAAAAAAGAAGACAACCTAGAGCCACCGAGCTTTCAGAAATAGGTATATGCAGCATGGAAACAGGAAACGTAACAAAACAAAATATACTTTATTAAAATTAAGCGTGTTAGCACCTCAGGGTAACCTGGAGAAGTCGAAGAGTCCAGCAGTTAACCAGTCCAGCAGGCCGAGCGGCTGAACGTCCTGAAGTGCATTCCAATGGTAGAAAAAATACCATGACTGTTACGACACGCTCACCCGCAAGAAACTGGGGCGCACAGCCCGTCGTCCCGCTCGTAAGGAGAGACGTTGTGCTGGCTGTTGTCTTGACGGGAGCGTCTAGATCTGCTGGACCGATTACATGTGTTAAATCAGATGGCGTAGCAGCTATCTGCTCTCCCTACAAAAAAAAAAAACCAAACCAAACCCCAAATGAAGCCAATTGAAAACCAACAAACCAACCAACCAAACCGCCGCTTGCTTGACGCGTAGGAAAACCAGTATACCACGGAGCTGCAGTTGAGAGCTACAGAGCAGATTGGAGAAAATAAATTAAAAGGAAATAATGGGAAATACTTAGTACGTGAACAGACCTGTAGTATCCTTACAGTCGACCATCCAAACTCGGTACACACGTTAATAGAAAAAAAAATGACCCATGCATCACATCGCAGGCCGTGACAACCGACGCTTTTAGCGGAACGGGCTACACGATCAATAGATAAACTTCCAAGAGACCAACGAAACCCCACCGTGCTCTTTTGGCTGGTCACACAGAGTATCACTAGGACAGTTGTAAAGCTACGTTAGCCAGTGTTACAAAGATTACGATATTTTCAAACTATTTTTTTTTACATTTAGAAAATATGTCTATAAAATTTAGGAAAGCTGACACCCCGCTCTACCAAGCGTAACGCACTCCGATTACAGGTGAAGGATCTCGCAGACCCAGAAGACACCTGGGCATTCCTCCCTCAAACGCGATTTCGGGCACGCTGTGGCGAACTGCCTTTCCTTTTCAAACATCTGTCGCTATCGAAGCCGCACCTCCTAAGCACACGTCACCGTAGAGCTACGCAGGTGCACCAGATACCCTCCTCTTCCTCCTCCCAGTCGCTGAGGTATCTGTTCCACCAGCTAACCTGGAAGGACATCTTCAAGCCTTGCTGCCCTCGCTCGCTTTCTAGCCAATGCTGCCGATTTGGTTTCCTGTTGCCAAAAGCAAGGGGACGAATGCTGGCTAGAAACAGACACTACACAATCATTCCACACAGATTTGTTACAATACTCTTAAATCTCGGTTTAGAACACGCAAGCACGTTTCTGTGAGGTCTCGCCTAATGTACAGGTTATTAGTCATGCCAAGTAGTTTAGGATTAGACAGCAAGGGTTTGCAACCACTGCAGAGAAACTCGCTTCGCTTCTGTTTCATCCCGGTTCTCTGACTGAAAGACAAGGATTTAAATTCCAACGTGTTACGAAGCCCCCACTTCCTTAGAGGGAGTTCAGTGGCATCAACTACAGTTGTCCCATGGCGCCGGGTTCTTTGTACCACATCGGCATCCTCACCAGCGTCCAGAGCATCCAGATGCCTGTTACAATTACACACGGACTGCGGAGACAGCAGGAACTACACAGTCCAAGCGCGCTCCTTAATCGGGGGATTCTCTCCCGCTAGGAAGCGCGGTCTGTTATGGCATCAGTGATTTACTGAAGGGACACGTCACCCTGAGAGGGTTTCTAAAGCTTTCCTCGGGCCTCCGCCAGGCCAGGCCCAACACCACATCCTCGGCCGTTCTTACGACGGCTCTGGCGCCAACCACGCCGCCAGACACGCCTTCTCCAGGGGGTAGCGTTGTGGCTCCCTCCCGTAGCACGGAGCGAGTTTGTTTGATGAAAACCGACACTCTAATGCCCTCTTCTTGCAGACGCGCGTCCCATCTACACCACAAGTGCTTTCTGCCGCCGCCGGCATGGAGGGGGTGCCGTGGACGGGACGCCGGCAGGTGCCCACGCAG
>NW_009716888.1:11650-15836 GCF_000703405.1 Apaloderma vittatum | reverse complement strand
TGATAAAGTTGGTTTAAAAATACCAAGCAGATGCATTGATAGCACTTTAAAAAAAAGTAAATTAGTAAAATTTAATTTTTTTTTTAATAATCTCCCTTTTTTTCTTTTTTTTTTATAGTGGTGAAGGGTTTTTTACACGCAGGGGCTGATTTCAGCATGGGGTTTTTTTATTTTTTATTTTTTTAAAGAAAAAAACTTCATTGAAATGTGGCTGAGCCGGCACAGCCTACAAATGCTTTGGATCGCGTAGAGTTTTCTCTTTTTTTTTAACCTTATGATTAATGAGTTAAAATTTATTGGCCGGCTGCCCTTTGTAACCATGAATGAGTTCCTAAAAAAAAAAAAAAGCCAAAAAAAAAGGAATCTTTTATCTCATCCCAGGCCTCTCTTCCTCCCTCCCAAAGAAATATTTTTCTGTCATAGTGAAGTGGCCAAAAAAGATCAATCTCCGTTTTGGAAAGAAAAAAAAAAATCTGCAAAATTAGGAAGGATAATATTTACTTATCTTGCAAGGTTGCCTGGAGGGCTTTATTTTTGCAAAACCCTCCGAAAACAAAAATTTATTTTTTTTCCAGTCCCTTCGGGGAGCGGAGAGGTTCCGTTCTCGCTGGGCATCCCCAAATTCAGCCCCTTGAAAAAAGCAGCTGCAGGTGCTCGGCAACCCAAAGGAAAGAGGCGTAAGATCAGACTTTTTTTTCTTTTCTTTTTTTTTGTTTTAAATACAAAACTAGGCAAGGACAAGAGAGCCTCCCGTGGGGAGCGAGTGTGGGGGAAGGAGAGGGGGCGAACCGAGCCAGACAAGCGCCTGAGTGATAACTTGCCTGAACCCTTTGATAAATGAGTTGACTTTTTTTCCTTTTTTTTTTTTTTCCCCCTTCATTCGCCACACGCCAGGAACAGAATTGGCCCGAACTAGTGGAATTGGCAGCAAAAAACTAACATACAAGTGTGTCTGGTCAATAGAGCGCTTGTTCCTGCCTCTGGGTGCTGTGTGAGGACTCCGACTGTGCTCGCAGCGCAGGAGTTGGCTGCTGGAAGGACTTTTTTTTCTTTTCTCCCCCCCTTTCTCTCGCTCAGTCTTTTTAAAATATTCATCAATGGGGTGGGTAGTTTGCTCTAGTCATTAAAATATCTCTTTTTTTTTTTTTTTTCCACCCCTCCTCCCCCTCGCTTTCTCTAGGACGGCCACTGTTGAGTCTGTGGGAGTATGAATCAGCAGCAGCAGCAGAGAATGGCTGCAGTTGGGACAGACAAAGAGCTCAGTGACCTGCTGGACTTCAGTATGGTAAGCGAGCGCGGCCGGGGGGCTTTAAAGGCCCCGGGGCTTTGCTTGTGTGTGCAGTGTTTTGGAGCTGCAGAAGGGAGGAAATGTGAGCCCGTAAATTGGACATGATGAGTTTCAGATGTGCCCGTGTTTGTGTGTGCGTGCACATGGGGCCGCAACTTGTTTATTTTCAAGTTAAAGCAAAGCCGCTGCCCCTCCTCTCTCTCTCCTCCCCCCCCTTTCCCCCTCAAACGTTTCTTACGGGGAGGTGGGTTGCTTGAATTTTTTATTATTTTTTTTTGGGGGAGGTGGGAAATTCTGGGGAAACGTAACAGAGCCTTAAACACTCCCTGCGAAACGGGCTGGGTGACTGTTTCTGAAGCCGTGCAACGATGTAACTTCAGTAGCTGATTTATCAGGCTTTTTTTTTTTTTCCTCTCCCCAGACCCAGACTACTAAAATTTTGCTCCCACAGGTTATTTTGTCACGCTTTGAAATGTGTCCAAGCTCTTTAGCGCATTATTTTTGCAGGAGTTGGACACTTGTGTTCCCCACGCTCTGCTCTTCTGTATCCTGGAAACGTTTAGCTGTCTTTAGGAGCTGTTTGTTTGCAAAGAAACGGGACATAAGAGTTCCCCCAGAAGGGTGTGCACAGCTTGGAGAGAGGAGTAGTCGCTTCTAGTTGTAGCAGAGCAAGAGTTAGCCCCTGGCAAGTCCGGGGTTGGTGACACCGTGCTGCACCGGTCATCAGCAGGTGATTTTGTGGAGGGAGAGAGCTCGTGTTCAAAAGAAAATAACATTCTGTTGGGTTCCTCTGTGTGCGTGCTGCGCCCTCACGGCCCTGGGAGCGTGCATCTTGCTCTTTAGATAAGCAAACGTGCCGCCAAGATAGAGAAAACAGCTCCGCCAGGAGGAATGACCATGAGCGTCGCCGCCGTGGCGCTGGGCTGTCCTGGGTCACTCGGGCCACGGCCCCGCGACGCTGATTTTCCTACCCCTTGGAGGAGAAGGAGGGAAAGCAGCAGCAGACCTAAGGGCACCTGCTGTCCTGATACCTGTTATGTCTGCGGGAAGTGCCGAGGCTCGGCTGCTTTTCTGCACCCGAGCGCTGCGCAGCGGGAAGTAAATCTTTTTGTACAGCCGGGGCTTGTACCTCTCCTGGCAGGGCTCCACGCGCAAGGGGAGGGTGGGCGGTGGGCTCTCAGACCCCCAAAGAGCGATTCTCCTGCCGGAGGAGAGGCCCAGTTCTCCCAGTTTCACGGTTGTGTTGAGAGGCTGGTTGTGTAGTTTTACAGTTGGTAGGAGGACTGCGGTGACAGTCTGCGTTTAAAAACAGGAGCATGTTCAGGGGTCGCTGGGGAAGTGGCTCTATGTCCCTCTCTCATCTCGGAGGTGCAGGAGCACTGGAGCTTTCCATCTCCTGCACCACAGAGTGCCCGAGTTTGGGTCAGGAACCAGTAATCTGCTCCCTGCCTGGGGCTGCAGTGGCTCCTGCTTTGCTTTTTTTCTTCCTCGGAAAAAAAAAAAAAATCCCACTCACCGTTTAGAGCTTAAAAAAACCCCAAGACCTAATTTTCAAATTTAATGACACATCCTCATTTGCGTGCTGCAAGCTGGTACCCCCTGGAAGGGTCCTGACCTGTTCCCTCTGTATGTGAATATTTCTGTCCTTGAAGATTAATCTACACCCGATGGTCGGATTTGGGTTCAATTCCAGTGCTGTTACACTGGTGGAAACCTGGGAAGGACCAGAACTTGTTCTGTGTTCGTGTAAGGGCTCAGGCATTCGGTGGCCGCACTGGGGGTGGCTTCTTGCAGTACCAGGGTTTGCAAATGTCATTTTGCCAGCAAAACGATTCGAAGATGTTCCCTCCTGGATGAGTTGGCCGATGGGCTCCGATGCAGTCTGGGTTCGAGCCAAATCTGTTTCACAAACCCTCATCTTCGCACACCCTTCTCCTGAGTTTGCACAAAGGGAATATTAACATCTCTCCTGAAGGACGAGTAGCTGAAATGGAAAGCTTCCTCGCTAGTGGATTGTCTTCACCTGGGGATCGCAAGCTTGTTTTACGTGGTGTGGGTCTGTGGAAGACCACGTTGCTCTCCCTGTGTCACTGAGATGCAGGTTTTTTGTCCACAAAGCTTGTTCTTTCAAGTATATTTATATTTTTCTCTGAATAAGCAGGAGTGGAGCATCAGTCCACTAATCCTCTCCAGGAGAGTGGATGGGAGAGAAGAGTAGAGACAGAGATTCGGAGCAGCTGGAAGCATTTGCTTCAGATCAGTATTTCTCTTCTTTTTTTACTAGGGGAAAAAACATGTTTGGCCTCACTAGTCTGTGGTCCAGCTCTGCGCTGTCCTTTGTGTGCAGCGAGGGAATTTTAAGGTCCGGCTGTAACAGGGTTGCGTGGTCAGGTGGGAGTTTGGGGTCAGTAAATGGTTGTGGGCGATGCTGGACTCACAGTCCTGAAAAGACGGACTCGTGCCTCCTTTAATAAATAAATGCGTCGGGTGGTTATTGAATGGCAAAGCACTCGCCCAAAGCTTTGTGGCAGCGTGATTTGCCAATAGGGGTGAAAATCAAAGGAATCTGTAACGCGCATCCGAGTGAGCCGGAGCCAAACACCCAGCTCTGGAGTCTGATCGCTGCTTTGGGGTGTGCGCCTCTACCTCTGAACAAATTGCCTCTTATAATTGCCCCAAAGTACAGGTAATTTGTGTGCTTGCTTTCATCACCGCTCCCTGGCAGTAGTCCAGGCTGGGCTTGCAAATCTGGAGGAAGAGCTTTCGAGAAAGCATCCCCGCTCTAGATCGGAGTTGCTGGCTTAACCTATTTTTTTATTAGGCTTGGGTTTTGGCGCGTTGTCCTTTGGTTCGTGGTCTCTGGGCTGCACAGCTCGGTCTGGTGGACACAGGCTGCGT
>NW_009716888.1:9590-11488 GCF_000703405.1 Apaloderma vittatum | reverse complement strand
AGGGGTGGGGGGCCTGTCGGGGCCGCAGAGCGCCCCTGCCAAGCTAGATAGAGGCAGGCGGCTGGCTGCCAACCTGGGTCTCTGGCAGAAGTGAAATGCTGTTAACAGCCATGATTATTAGCAGAGTATTAACCATATGCTGCGGGGATGCTAGTTGTCAGGGTGGGTTTCTAGCTCGGTGACACGTTGCGGGGTGGGCAGGGGCTTGAGCAATCACATCAGACCTGCCGACTGGTTTCTCCGCAGGCGACTGCTCTGGTTGCGCGCCAGCCCTCGTGGCTCCAGCCATCGAACCGGGGGTGAAAGCCAAACTGTTACCCGCAAGCAGGGCTCTCGCATAAGCTCTTTCTGCCCCTCTGCCGGGCTGGAGGATGCTGAAGCCGTGCCCTGCGCCCTGCTCCGGCCAAGGCGCGGCGCCTGTGTTTCCATGATAAAACTCTGGCTTTTGTTTAGAGTGAAGCAGTTGTAAAATTTGACTTTACGCCACAGTGGACGTTTGGGGCTGTAGTCAGGAAGGTCTGTCTTAAATGAACACGTATGAAATATCCTGCTGGCGATGTTTATTGAGTCAAATTCCCTCTTCTCCCCAAATTAACAGCTGGATGCTTTCCGCGCTGCAAAATCAATTTCAGGTTTTGAGTTCAGGCCTGAGGTTGGTTCAGCCTGGAGTTCATAAGGTAGGAGAGCGGAGGAAGTGAAAACAGCTATTTAATTTGAAAACACTGATGCACGGGTAGAAGTACACAATAAACGACATTCTGCTCTGCTCACTGTTGTTACTTGGGTCTGGCAAATTCCTTTTCTTGCTTATGATTTTGCTCTTGAAAGTGTGGAGTCTCTTAGCTGTAACCTTCCTGGTGGTGGGTGCAGGTGCTTGGATCTTCCCGTGTGCTGGATTTTACATTTTTTAACTTGAGAGAAATGGAAGGAGAAGAAATTCTTTGGGAGGGGTGGAAATGGAGCTACGAGGGTACCGCAGAAGTAGTTGTTGTGTGTCAGTGAGGCTGCAGATAGGGTTTGAGAAACCAAATACAGCAACTTAAGATGGGGGTTTTACATAACCGTTTAAATCTACATTATTCAAATCCAGCCAAGGCCAAGTAATGACCCAATTACAGTTCCTCAGACACTCATGCCCTGGTCCCTCCTCTGTGTTTTGGACCCTCCAGTATGTGCCAGCTCCGATTCATCTCTTCCCTTCCCCCAACTTATTTTTAAAGCAGCATTTAAAAACAGAAAGGAAATTCGCAGTGGGTGGGTGAACTTTGCCTGCGAGCCAGCCAAGGCAGCCGGCACTTCACGTATGACTTGCGCCGGGCTCCTCGAGGCAGCGGCCCCGCTCGGCTTCAGCCCACACCACGGTGGAAAAACAAGCTGGCAGCAAGAGGGGGGAAAAGAAATACCCAAAAGCAACCCAAAACACTTCCTGGAGTTGGCGAGAGATGTGCGTTTGGAGCATGTTTGGAGGGGTAACCCAGGGGTCCCTCCTCTCCAGCATCCCCTTGCTTTAGCATCCCCACCGAGGGCTGGGAAAGGGGTCGGTGACTCCTCAGTCGGGGAGCAGGAGGGTGTTGCATCAGTCTCGAAATCTCTCTCTGTCTGTAGCGGAGAGGTTGGGGGGGGCATCCCCGGTGGGGCCGGGCGCGGGGGCGTGCTGGGGATTGCCGGGCGCGGGGGCGGGGGGACCACCTCTTCCGCAGAAGGCGCTCGGGGCACAATGGAACAAGGCTGCTCATTTTCTCCACCTGTGTTCGCTGCTGCTCGGACCTCGAGTGTTTCAGCATCGGCAAGTAGGAAGCAGAAATGCTCGTGAGAAAGAGCCAGCCCTGCTTTTTTTCCCCCCTCCTCCCCTGTTTTTGGTTTTGTTTTGTTTTTTTTGCTGCTCGGTGCCCGTTATG
>NW_009716888.1:7051-9554 GCF_000703405.1 Apaloderma vittatum | reverse complement strand
GAGCTGCTCGCACAAGCCTCTGGCCACTTGGAAAAGGGGTTTTTAACCGCTTCTCTTAATCTTCTTCCCTTAAGAGGAGGGAGCGAGCACAGGCCAGGTGGGATCAGCCACGTAAATTCCATTTTTTAGTAATTTTGTACCCGTTTGCAAAAAACCCGACATGGCCTGGCGAAGAAGGAGGGGGCAGGGTGTCATCAGGGTTTGTTTTTGTTTTCTAGCCCGGCTTCCTGAGGAAATAAGGCCCCTTCGATGGCGGGGGCTGCCGGCCCACCCCAAGGGACCCTGGAGCCCGCTGCGGTTTTTTTTTCCTGGGGGCCTGTGTCGGAAGGCAGGGGTCTGCTGGTTGTCCCCTCGCGGGCTGCGTGCTTGAACACTGTTTATACCCGTATTTAAATACAAACACACAACGCACACACGCCATGCACGTGCGTATACATATAGACGATCCCAAATTCCTATTCTTTTTTTCTGAATGGCAGTTGGTTTCTTAACTGCTCTCTTTGCATCTCTGCCACATTTAACTTTTTCGTTGTTGTTTATGTTTTGGGGTTTTTCCCCCCTCCCCGCCTCTCCCCAGCATTTGTGAAAACAAAGCTGGGCAGACAGTTTTGTACAAAGGAATGTTTCTGACCGCAGCCAGACATCAGCTATGTCAGGGCATGAAATGCTGCGTTTCTGTAGGCTCTTGTGCCATTACATTGTTTAATCTTCAAAGCATTAAACTTTTGAGTTACTGAGACGTTGCAAAGCTAAAAATAATAAAAATTCAAATGACTCGGTGGTGAAAGTATCTAGAGTGAGTAGTAAAAGGATATTAAAATGTTAATTCACTGAGCATTTTCCCACCAGTTGTTTTATTGGCTGAAGCTCCATTTGTGTGGAGAAGAATTAGTTTTCTTTTCTGCTGCGTGCAGGTGCACATAAATTTTTAAATAACAGCTTCTGAAACCCTCATCTTATATTAAAAATATTTATACACGTTAACTGACGAGGTATGCGGCATTTTCGAGGAAGCTTCCTGGCGGGAGAGCCTGAAACTGCCGCAGCGTGGCCAGCAAGGAGCCAGAGTGACCGATACTGTCAAACACGTTCGTCTTTTTCATCGCAAGTTAAATATCTTTTCCCTTGGCGCAGCTTCTCCCGCAGGACCCCGGGGGCTGCGCTGGGTCGTAGCGCTGCCGGACCCCCCCTCAAACACTGGAGACCACCCCGGGGGGCGTGGGAGATGCAGGATGAGACCTGAGCGGGTGCTGGGGTGTCGAGGGATAAGCCGAGCTTTGCCGGGCCGTGCTGTCGTTTCCCCGCTGGCTTTTGTTTTTGTGAATGGAGGCGGCGTTTCTCCCCGGCCCTGTGGGCACCCTCGGGTCTGGGCCTTGGTGAATAAGTTAGGGAAGAAACTGTTGGTTTTGACCGCAGCGATGATGCTTCTTGGATGGTTTTCAGTTGCACCTAAGGAAGCAGCCACGCTCTGTACACAGGAGAAGTTTACGCGCGGAGGAATGTGTGTGTATATTAGCGCGCAGCTGCGCCGCTCTCCTGTCCCTCCCGCAGCTGATCTATGTAGCAGGGGCACAAGGAGAGGAAAGTTTTTTGCATCAGTAAAGTGCTTCTCTTCTCCCTCTCCTCCCCCGCGCCTGCCTGATCTGACCCCCTTTGCGGCACACAGTAAAACTAACATACTGAAATCTCTTTTCTCTTCCCTTCTCTCTCATCTTCTTGTTTTTCTAGATGTTTCCCCTGCCAGTGGCTAATGGAAAAAACAGACCCACGACCCTAGCGAGCACTCAGTTTGGAGGATCAGGTACTGTCATCTTAATTATTTTGGTTTTTTCTTAACGCCGTAATGTTTCTTTGCAATAAATTGGTGTTTGCTTCCAGAGACCCGAAAGGAGGGGTTTCTGTACTTTTGTATTTTGATGGTGGTGGTCTGCTCTGATTTCTCGGGGTGATTTTCGTGTCGCTCCGTGTGTCTCTGGGTCGGCAAAGCTGCTCTTGCTGATCTGTCTCCAATTAAGAAGTCACTACCGGAGCTGAAGGTTGTTGTCTCACCGCTCCGACTGAAGCAGCCTGAGAGCAGACACTCGATGCTGCTCTCTTAAGCTGCTTAGATGGCCGCGTGTCTGCAGGCGTACGCCTTGGAAGACTTTTGCTCTACGTCACCAGGAAGATGCTGTGGCGGCGGTTAATTCCCGGGGCTCACCTGCCCAAAGGGAGACTCAGGTGCAATTGGGGTCTCTGCTCCATTCAGCCCCTCCAGCAGCTCCCTGCTGTGGGCTGCGATCTCGACATTCCCAAAGGGACCTTTGCAAAACCCTCCTGGCCAGGTGGCTCCGGGCACCACGGCCGCCTCCAGGATGGTTGGAGCGGTTTCACCAGCCTCCGAGGTGGATCCCGCTGAGGTTTTGGGGTGCTGTCGAGCAGAGCCTTGCCTATCCCATCTGGCTGCAGTGCCAGCAGCTGGCCACGCTCCCCAGAAATGACGAGGGGCCCCCCCTTTGCCGGC
>NW_009716888.1:6181-6902 GCF_000703405.1 Apaloderma vittatum | reverse complement strand
GTCTGAAGGGTTCTTCAGACGCCTGCTTAAGAAATGGGGCACTGGTTAATTTGAGGCTGAAGCAGAGAACTCCCCGGTGCGGTGCCGTGCCAGGCTTTTGATGCCCGGGGAAGTGGCTGCGCACAGGGCTCGCTGCAGCCCCTGGCGTGCAAGGAAGTTCGGTTAATTTGCCCTTCTTGCCTGGACACGCCAACGCTTTGTGGATGGTTAGAACTTGACCTCCTCTGCCTTGGGCCGACTTGAGCCGTCCAGAGAAACTCCTGGCCACGTGGAACGGCCGTACCCCGACGGCAGGAGGCAGCCTGGGGAGCAGGGTGGGGTTTCTGGAGAGCAGCTTTGAGGCCCCAGCGTGCTGTGGGGTGGCTTTTGGGGAGACCTGCAGAAATGAGACAGGAGGGGTGTATTCTGCCCTGCCCCGCTCCTGCCCTTTTTGGCCAGGGAAATGAGACGTTTTCAAATCAGGCTGTTTAACTGCACATCAAGACGGTTTTGAGCAAACATTTTTGCAGGGAGGGAAGCTGTTGAGTGGGTGCTGGAGGAAATTCGAGGGGAGAAGACTTGGGTTAACCCAGATGGAGGCTCATCTCTCCAGCGAGTGTTCCCGTGTGTGACTTCTGCTGTTAAAATAATCCGCAAAAGACGCGCTAGCGAGAGAATAGCAATGGAGCAGCTCGCATTAATTTGTTTCCTGCTTGGAGGCTGGGTTTGGTGGCGGTTCGAT
>NW_009716888.1:0-6131 GCF_000703405.1 Apaloderma vittatum | reverse complement strand
CCGCTGGACCCCCCGCTCTGCTTAGCTGTGCAGCAGCCAAAACGACACAAAAATCTTCTATTCCTCCCCTCCGCCCGCCCGCCCCTCCTTCTTTCGGGTGAGTGAAAGGTAATGTTGACACCACCCTTCCTCTGGGCTGCTGCTTTTGGAGTCTGGCTGTGAGCAGTTCATAAAAACAGAGAACTGATGTTATACAACTGCACCGAAGGCAGTTGCACAATCGCTGCTGTCCCATCGTGGGGCTCTGCGGTGACTTTTCCGTCCCGCCACGGGCATCGTGGATTTGAAACACGGCTCGATGCCTGATTTAGGGGAAGATTTTTGCTCCAGCAGCAGAGTTATCCCTTGGCCGGTCGTTTTTTGGCCTCACCTTCAGAGAATGGGGTCATGCTTCGTTCATGTGCCACCTTTGGGACTTCTCTCCGGTGCTGGATGTTTGACAATTCATTTTTGCTTTTGCAGTAAGATGTTGTCAAGATGTGCCACGCGCAGGGGAATGCTGCACCTGTCAGAGCGATCCAGTGTGTCTAAACTAAGTGTTAGGTAATGGCCAGTGGTTGCTTTCATAGTTTATTGATGCTGGTTTAGCTTAATTCACTAATTGACAGCGAGGTACAATCAGATACTAGTTTGTCCCCAACGGCATAGCCGGCCAGCCAGCTCCGAATTTGATTTCAAGTCGAATCGTCACCGACCCTGATGTGGTCAGAGGGTGAAAGAGCAGATGGTGCTTGGATTTGGGGACCTGGACTTGCTGGGGGAGTGGAGCGCCTTGCAGCCACGCTGTAATCTGGGCCTGGAGATTAGCTCCCTGAATCGTCTTGCCTCGCACGAAGCCCTGGGCTTCATCTTTCCCGTGCCTCGTGTTTTTCAAACACTCCCGTTCAGTCGCTATCCCGTACCCTTGAGAAAGAGAGGGCAGATTTGTCCTCTGCTGCCGTCCCTCTGCCTGGGAAAGAGAAGCAACCGCTGATTCACTCAGCTCTTAGCTCGATGGTAGCGCCAATGTCTTGTTATTTGGGGTTATCGTAGGAACCCCGAGATAATAAACTGGTGTCTTACGTGCCAGAAAAATTGGCGTTGTCATGCTTCTGCCCACCCTGGGATGTGTGGATTCACGGCCTCCTGCTTTTCACCTCTCTCCTCTTTGGGGCAATCCTGGGGCAGGAGGTAGTGCTGACTGTGTTCCCCTCTGGAGGAGCTATCGGCTCGAGGCTCTTTCCTCCCCAGGGGAAGTTAAGAGTGGAGGGAGCGAGGCAGCGACTCTGATGACTCCCGGCCAAAATGCCCCGCTTGCCAAGGTGAGGTTCTTGCTTCCAAAGTCCAGCTGGTAAATAAGGGAGCGCAGTCATTTGAAACAGTTCTGCTAGAAAATCACGGTGATAAAAGTGCCCCAAATTCAAATCCTTTTCGAATCTCAATTAATAATTGCCCTGACCAAGCTGCTGGCACTCGTCCCGTTGTCCCATTATGAAGAGGGACCCCATTTCTCCCTCCCAGGCCAGGAACATTCAAAGTGTTAACGCAAGCCCTCCAGCTTTGAGATCCTTTTGCTTTTATATTTGTCTCCCGGTTTTATTTTAAGCTCTGCCACCGTTTCCCTCGTTTCTGTCCTTAAATGCACCGGGGAGGAACTGGTTTAGCTCCCTCCGCCGCACGGACAATTCAGCCACCTCCGCTCTGCGTTTTCTTGGCAGAGGCGAAACCCAACAATTGCCACTAGGATGGAGCTTACGTCACGCGGGCTGCGTCTGCGGCATTTATAGCACATATAGGTCACCGCGGGGAAGTTGGTCTTCCTGGGGCTTGGAGCTGCAACTGGTGTTTTCCAGCGTGAGCTGCGGCGTTCACTGCTGGTATTTTATTTTAGCTGGGATGCTCAGGCTGTGCCTGTTGCCCTGGTGTCCTAGAAGGTTTCATCGTCCCCTCGCCAAACTGTTTGTTTGCTCTTTGCAGGAAGAAAACATTTAAAACCATGTCCTCGCCCCCCAATGTCATAGTTCATAAATGACTAATCTGATCAGAAACGAGCTCCCTCCCAGCGCTCTTTCATTAAGCCGTGCCTCGAGCAGGAAACCGCTCGTGCTAAATTTCACGTGGAAATGACCATTTTCAATTGATGTGAAGGCAGCAGGAGTGGCAGGAGGCAAAGAAGTTTCGCCGTCTCTTTGGGCCGGGGCCGTTGCTGAGTTTTTGGCGGGGTCGGCGCGCGCCTGGCGCTGCCGGCGCTTCAAGAAACGGGTCAGGTCTTGGCAGAGCGGGGAAATGACACCGAGGCAAGTGGTCGTGTGAGGTAACGCATCTCCCGGAGCTGCTTGCGAGCAGCGTTTTGCGTCCGTGGTTAATACGGAGAGAGTGCAACCACCTCCCCTTCGCGTCGGGAAGGGCGCGCGGTGCCAGGTTTGCGTCAGATCGCAACAGGAGCCGGGATGGTCACCTGCTGGCTGGATGATTCTGCTTGCGACAAAAAGCTCTGCTAAAAAATAGCTTTTATTTATTTCATTTTTCTCCATTTTGAGTAAGCGAATTCACCATTAAATGTCTTTTCCTTCTTGCTTTGGGCTGAAGGGAGCTCCCTTGCTTGGGATCTCTTAGGTGGCTTTGGAAGGGAGAGTCCCTTCCCGGTCTGTGCTGTGATTTCCACCCCCAAAAAATTTGTTCTGTGCTTTTTTTTGTTTTTTTTTTTTTTGCTAGTGAGGTGGTGAGATGAGGCTCATTGTTGAGGGAATTGCTTTGATCCGGGCAAGTTCATAAAATACATCTGAAGCCGACTAACCGGGGAGGTTTTCAAAGAGTTACAAGCTGGTGCATGTAACAAATTTTAAGTTGTAGTCTACTGAACAAAGTAAATGCATTCTCCCTGGAGGTAGGTGAGTCCGTATCCCCTTTGAAAGCCTGCTTTAAACAACCTTCAGACTTGGATACCTGTGGCAACAGCACTGAAAGTAATAAATTCTACGAAAGGTGAGGTTGTCTGTTTAATTGGTGCTACGGGTGAGCTGTTTGAAGGTTTTAATTATGTTGTGCGTGCACGCAGCCCCGCGTTAGGGAGCTCCGAGGAGGAGACGGGGAGGCAGCGCGGTGCCCGCCCTGGCAACTCCGTGAAGGGCAGGGGCGGCCGGCTGGGCGCTTCGCAGTCGAAAAGCATCGAAGTTGGAGAGCTGCGAAGAGCTAAGCGCAGCGTTTCTGTTGCCGCGCTGTCAGCGATTGAGTCTCAGGCTGCGGAAACCCATTTGCAACTATTTACCATAGTGAGGAAAGCAGGAGCTTTTATTAGTAAGGATGTATCACGTTTTCCTGCTAACTGCCTCTAGTTCCCACATGTTTTGCTTGTGCTGAAGTGGGAGTGATGGGCTTTGCTTGCTATTTCCATAGATGATGAAAGGCAGACATGAGGTGCGCAATATGGGACTTGATATTTAAAACTGGCACTTTGTGCTCAGGTACGTGCTTGGGGGCCGCTTGTTTATGTCGCGATTGCATGTGTGCCCCTACAGCAAAGCTGTCACTAAACACAAAGCCACCACAACAACACGAAAAAAGTCAAAGCAGGAAAAAAATGTACTTGCCTGCCTGCTGGACTGAGGCAAAATGACTTTTTGGCCATTATCAAAGGGGAAAAAAAAAAAAGGTTGCTCGTGGACGAGCTGAGCTTGCAAATCCGTGAGGTCTTGATAGACTGGAAGGAGATGATCCCCGCGGCCCTCTGCTGCCCCTAGGGCGTTCCCCTTCCTCCTCTCGGGGTGTTGGAGGATGCCGCCAGCGTGCTGAGGGTATCGCCGGGAAGCACCCGGGGTGCTGCAGCCCCGACCTTTCCAGTCACAAAGCCGGGAGGATTTTCAGCAAAGTTCGCCTCCCACGTGCTCGGCAGGTGTGTTGAACAACTCTCTCTTTGCCTTCGGGAAGCTCCTGATCTCCTTCCTCTCTCTTCTCTGCTCCCTGTTTTTCCCCATTAACCGGGATACAGAAAGCAGAGTTTGGAAGAAAAGGCTCAAAGAAAGGGGCTCAAAGCTGGGGGCAGGGAGCGCGGGTCGGCAGGAAATAGCAAGGGCGGGGAACAAATGGGCAGGGGAAGATCTTCACGCCTGCCTCCCCGAACCCGGTGTCACACCCCGGTTGCATTTCTCATCCTTGTGTCCTGGGCTGCAGGTTCCTGCTCCCCGGGGCTGCCCCGCCTGGGCAGCTGTTCCGCCTCTGCAGCGAGATGGAAACGCGAAGGCCTCCCCTGCCTCTCCCCTCTTCAAATTTGGTGGGTTTTTCCCTCAAATTTCCGAGCAAGGGTGTCCCACCAGAGGCACAGCTGGTTTCTAACGGAGCCTGGGAAGAACAGGATAGTGAGCGCATTGTTGGGGCGGTGGGTTTGCAACCCCGATGCTTGTCCAGCGGCTGGAGAGAGGCAAATGTGACCTGGTGTCGCTGTTGTGGTGTGGGAAGGGGGTCGCTCGGCATCACTTCAGGGGCTGAAAGGGTGTGAAAGGTGTTCTCAGGGTAGGGTTCTTCTGATTTTTTGGGAGGGATTTTTTTTTTGGTCTTCTCTTAGCCTGGGGAAGAGTCCTCCTGGCTGGATTTGAGGTTTTGAACACGGCGAGTGTCGGGGGCTGCCGAGAGCTGGCCCTCTGCCGCTGTACCGAGATAAGTGACAGCTTTTGTTTAGATGCTGCGAATTCGACACAGACCTTGTTTAAGCACACAGTTTCCAACTTTGCCGGAAGAGCTAAAGCAGCGCAGCCATCTCCTGCTGGCAGAGCCTTTCCCTTCCCTAGCTGACGTAATTCAGCACTCGTGTAACTGTGCCTGCTCGAGGGGTTATGACGAGATGAGCGTATCTTATGTAAAAATCACGTGCCTTGCCTGGATTAAGGCTGACGTGAAGTCTTCTGTGTTTTGAAAGAAATATGTATGAGCTCACCTGCTTTTCTTTCAGTAAGAGGAGCTGGTTGCGTATTAATCGCACACCTAATGTCATTGCCTTGGTCTTACGGCTGGCGTGGGGTCTCATTGCGCGTGATTTTCTGGAGGGGTTGAGGGCTGGGGTGCGGCAGTTTGGCCTCAGCCCACCCCAAATGCTGCTCGTGCAGGACTGCCCCGGTGGCACGCGTCGGCGCGGGGCCAAGCCTTTGGCTCAGCATCCCAGCTCGAGGCCTCGCACACTTGTTGTGCCCTTTGCAAAGGGGAGAGAGATGGCTTTGGAAGGGGCCCAGCGGGTCTGGCAAGCATTTCTGCTGGACCTTGCTGCTGCTGATTTCAAATTCCGCGTGCTCTGTAGGGTGCCTTAGTCCAGCACGTGTCCTGTGTGCGACCAGTTACTCTGCCTGTTGCATCTCCGTTGTTAATGTTTATGTGCAGTGAAAACTCAAATTGGAATATTTTTATTTTTTTAAAATTTGTGATAGCAAATGGGTGTCTTAAGGCAATGGATTTAATGCACAGTGCTGTTTTTTTTACTCTGGATGGCTTCATCTCTGATCTGGCACTGCATTCTCCAGTGTTAATACGGCTGAAGGATGCTGCAAAGGCATCTTCTCCGCTCCGTAGGGGCCAGAATCCCTGCTAAAAGTGGTATTTTAGATGGTTTTTCTGACACAAAGGCAGCCTCTAAACCCAGCTGGATAATGATGTTACCCACAATCGACATTTTCACGAGTAGGAAGATGATGGTGACCTACCACTTTAGCTGGAAGAAGGAAATGTTGACACAAGCCTCCCCGTGGTCATCGGAGAGTAGTTTCCTGAGCTCTTAGAGCCACAGACCCGAGAGCGGGAGAGGAAACCGTCGACTAAACTCGCTGGGCAGGTGAAGCCCTCTCGAGAAACGCCACGTTCCCTCGGAGATGAGGCTAATACAAGCCGATTGTCTAAAACGGGGCTGATCCACCCGTTGGCGGCGATGTGGCACGATGAGCTAACTGCGGGAGCGGAGAGGAGCTGCGTGCATCAGCTGGAAACCTGCCCTGGGAGCAGCGGGAGCCCGACCGTGCCTGAAAAGCACGCGGCACCTCTCCCCCGTGGGGCAGGTAAACCCTGGGGGTCGCCGAGGCGCTGACTTTCCTTCCTCTTTTGGCTCCTTGCTGGTTCTGCTCAGCCTGTTTTACCTGCTCGCGGGGCGCGGGAGCGGAGGGGTTGGCCTGCCC
>NW_009716887.1:2898-3373 GCF_000703405.1 Apaloderma vittatum | reverse complement strand
CGGGCTGGCCGGGACCAGTTTGGGCTGCAGGACAGGATGTGAGAGCAGGGATGTCACCGCTGTCACCAGCGCTCGGAGCTGCCCAGCCCATCCAGGCCATGAGCAGTCACTGGAAAACGCACCGGCGGGGACCATTACTCACTGGGGCCAAGGAAGGGAGGGAACCGCAGGGTTGCTCCCCACGGAACAGCCCTCTCGCCCACCGGACGGCTCAGGGGAGCTGCTTTCCGACCTGGCTGCCGCTTTTGCTTTATGTGACTTGTAACTGGGAAAGCGTTTGTGTCTCCAGACTCCTCTGGGCAACCAGGGAGTTGGCAGTTTGCTGGGGTTCGGCCAGCTCTGGGCTCCCCAGGTCCACTGCCCTGCCACACACCTCCAGCAGCCCCGACTCGTGCGCCCGTGCAGCTCCTCAGGCTTCCAAAAAGAAATAAATACCGAAATAAACCCCAAATCACGGCTTCCCAGCAGAGAAGCG
>NW_009716887.1:2621-2829 GCF_000703405.1 Apaloderma vittatum | reverse complement strand
CCCCTGGCCCGTCTGGCGGATTTTTTCCACGTCGTCACCTGAGCAGTCCTCCTCCTGCAGAGAAGTAACAGGAGACGATGAGCAGCCGGGAGGTATCAAAGGCGCCCTCCACCCCGACGTGGGCAGCGCTGCTGGTGACAAAGCCCGGTAACATCACTTCTCAGCTTGAAAAAAAAACACCGAAAAGCGCTCCCGTCCTCACCTCCCA
>NW_009716887.1:2042-2493 GCF_000703405.1 Apaloderma vittatum | reverse complement strand
CCCCGCCACAGGAGCCAGGTCCGTGGCAACCCAGCCCGAAAGCCCGGCCCAGAGCATCTGCCCCAGCCAGGGCAGAGACGAGGAGCGGGCGAGTTATTTACCAGCTTAAGATTCCTCTTAGCCCTTCTGCCAACAAGCTCTTGTGCTTGTTTAAAAACCCATTATGCACATTTTTATTGCTCTAACAGAGCTGCCCTATGTTTCAGATCCGACCCTGCTAAGAAGAGTTTGTCTGACTGTGTGAGGAACAGGTTCCTCCCTGCTGGCAGAACTCAAACTAAACCGCTTTTCCCTGAAATGCCCCTTTTCAGCTCCATACCTGCTCCTCCCAGGAATCAGCACGCAGCCTCTCGGGGTACAGCCAGCTCCCGTTCTGCTGTTCCAGCACGACCTGCAAAGGACAGACGGACGGGGATGTGACGGCGGGCAGCCCCGCCGGTCCCGCGGGAGC
>NW_009716887.1:1605-2016 GCF_000703405.1 Apaloderma vittatum | reverse complement strand
CCCCGCAGCCACTCGAGACCGAGGGGGTTTTTTTTTCTGCAGACGAACATGCAACGGCGCATTTGGCCAGCCAACGCGTTTTGCTCACTGACTCCTCGTGACGTGCTCGTGTGGGTTTTGAATTTTGCCTGTGAACGGTGCCAACGTGGCTTTCGCTCGCCACAAGAGCCTCGATCTTTTAAGGCCCCTTCTACCATTTTCCGGACCCGCAGATGACATCTTGTTAACAAGTCAATGTCATTTAATGCCCGAGAAATGCTCCCGTTACCTGTGCGTGCTGTTTATCTCCTTGTCTGTTCTCAAGTTTACTACTTAAGTCTTCCCGCAGCTTCTTCAAAGAACTTCTAGCCTGGCAAAGGCAAGTCAATTTAGCTTGGTCTGCATGGACAGAGTCACTCAGCCTAACAGAAA
>NW_009716887.1:0-1550 GCF_000703405.1 Apaloderma vittatum | reverse complement strand
CGGCCCTGCCTGCAAGCAGCGCCGTCTCCGGCAGATACAGTCCTTGCGAGGCAGCTGTCCCACACAGGGAAGGGAATAAAAAAAAATTAAATTATATATAAACAAAGGCAAGAATCTGGAGACGCTACTGATTTTTCATGCGTTAGTCACCGAGTTCACCTTTGGAGCGCCGAGGAGACCCTTGCGGCTCCCCTGCTCCCTCTGTGCCGCGCTGCGGGACGCCGACAAGTACAGTCTTGACTTGCAGCTACTCGAATTAGTCAGAGCGAGTGAGCCAGAGGAGTGATTTACTGGCTTTTACAGCAAACGCTGCCCCAACGCTTTTCAACGAGCAGCTTTCTCAGAGAATGAACAGCGTGGCTTCGGCCCTACCCCTTGATTTTAGACGCCCAAGGCGCTGGGGCGAAGCAATTTGCCGGGACTGGGCAGCGTGCAGGACGAGGGACAGGGTGTGAGGACGCCGCTCTCGGGTCAGCACTCGCGCCCTTAACCCGGGCACGGCGATTTGTGACTTTGACCCAGCTGGATGGAGACACCCGCGGTGTTTGGACAGCGTGACCCAGCGCAGGGCACTTCTCTTGGATGCGGAGAGACTGGCACCGCCACCATCGCTTACTGGTTTAGCTCATTCTCGGGGTTTCACATGCAGGAGTAAGCGGTGCTGCATGGTTGTGCCGCTTCAGCTGTTCTGACACGTCCTCCCCGGGAGGAGAGGGCGATGTCCCGCTCGGCTGCGGCCAAGAGGCCCTTTTAAAACCCAGCTCCCGTTTCCATCTGAGCTACGGGAAGAGTTCGGATCAGAAGAGCTGAAGTCGAAGCCCAAGGAAGTGGGAAGGGTCGGGCAGAAAACCTGCAGCACCCAGGTGGTCGTGAGATAAGGGCTGGGTGAGCAACACAACCCCAGAGCGGCAGCCCTGGGGCGGGCGGGAGCCAGGCAGGAGGCAGCGGGAACAGGCTGTTTTCTTTTCTTTCGGGGAGGGGGGAAAAAAACAACACATGTGTTTTGGCAGAGGAGTCAGAAGGATGACGTCAAAAATCTGGAGGCCGCTCTACCAGATCTGCCCCTCGCTGCTCCCTGGGGCCAGCACCCAGCATGGAAACTCCCCCATGAAAGCAAATCCAAATTTAATTATTTGGGATTTTTTCCCCCCGTACTTTTCTCCTTTTTTTCCTGTTTTTAGGCCAAGCCGCCCAGACCAGAACATGCACGCAGCTGCTCCCATGCCTTGCAACCAGCTCTGCGGAAATAACATCCCCACCAGGAGCAGAGGAAAGGGTTAATCTTCCGAGCGCCTCATCATCCAGTTTACTTTGGGAGATGAGACATACCAAAGAAACTGCCTTTTAACAAGAGGCTCCGGTTGTGCCGCACCCAGGCATGCAGGGGACACCCTTGGGGGAAAGTCATCACGCAATTCTCTTCAAATTCAGTCCATATAGCAGAGCAATTAGTCAGCCCCAGTTAATTTATGGCGCTTGATTAGACCTACTGCCCTGTACGGGTACGGGCAAGTCAACAAACTGGAGAGTTGGGCTCCGCTGCCGGTTTG